>NC_053490.1:220158465-220458465 GCF_905171775.1 Rana temporaria
GCCATCATATTTCATCACCATTTTAAGTCCACTTATCTTAGGGGAAACTGTGTCAGCAGCAGGCTAAGCAGGTCTGACCAGACTTAAGCCTAGTAGACATGGTCTGAATGTTGGCAACATCGGCCGGTTCAATAGAAACCAGCTGACATTTGGCCTGTGTGCATGGCAGCCGGTCCGACAGAAGCCGGCTGAACATCAAAGGGTCCTGACTGAAAATGGTCTGCCAACCGGCACCCAATCGGCCCTCTCAGCCAATGGCTGAGAGGGCTGATCAAAGTGTTCTGGTGGGGGTCTCGTCCCCCTGTTAGAACACAATAGCACAGCAGGGTAGATTGCTGTACTTACATCATGTGCTTTAGCATCAGCATCATCAGGAGACAACATCCATACAAGTCCTTCCAGCAGACATTCATGCAGAGTAACCAAAGCAGTTTATTATACTGTTATGTACTTCAAAGACCTCACAGATTAAGCCAGGCAATCTTGATAAAGAATATAATTTGTGCCGCCTGTACTCAAACTAGGCCATAAATAAGAACTGAACATAGATCAACTTTGTATTAGTGGTGAATAGTAAAAATGGTAATAGGAAATTGTTCTGGTGGTAAGCATTCATGTTATTAGTAAACATTCATTTATTTTCAGTAAAATATTTAAAGTTGTCTTAACAGGCCACTAACACTGGATACACGTGCATGATGATTGTGGCAGCCAGAGTTTGATATAACTTCATCTGTGGAGGACTGTGTCTACCCACACAAGGATGCACCAGTGTTCTATATATCGACTTTATATACTGTACACTAGGGAAATTGCAAAAGAATTTGCACAAAAAAATTCAGAAGTAGCTATAGCAAGTCCTCGTGCAGCTAAAAGCCTAAAAAAGAAACTTAAAAAGCAAATAACTTTCCCCTGAAAGTATCTGAAGCTATACTGTATTTATCTACTTCTGGGTCTGATAACCTTATACATAAAACCTTTAAAGTGGAAGTCCATGCTAAAACTATCTAAGCTGAAACCTGCTCCCAGCCTCATTCTAAGCCCTATACTAACTATCCTGTAAATGAAAAATGTGTATACTTACCTAATTCAAGGACGCTCTTGTCCGGTCACATGATCTGTTCCCAGTGTTCAGGGGAGAGGAGGGACAGCGGACAACGAATGCCCCATAGTAGATTTATGGTTGACATCACCGCCATGGCATTTCAACCATTGCAGCTGCTCTCTCCTCTTCACTGAAGACGGTCAGTGGGGAGATCATGTGACCAATACACGTTTTTTCCTTTACATGATAGGGCTTAGAATAGGGATGGGAGCAGGTTTAAGCTTAGAAAGTATTAGCCCAGGCTTTCAAAATAAGCTTTCATAAAAATTAAAAGGACATCCATAACATAAAGTAGGTTTGATAGGCCAAATGATTAACCAGAAAGGGCACACCAAAAACACTATACGGTCACACATACTCTACACACTGTCCCCTTACTGAATAAATGTATCAATGCTGACAATTTCAGACAAATGCATTGCGCTGCTTCATAAAATGTAATTTTTGCAGATTTGGTAAACTTGGTAAACTTGTTCAAAATCTTGCACCTTTCACTTGCATTAAAAGACAACATTGCAACAATATGTTTATTTATTTTTTTAACTGTAGAACACACCACGCTAATTTATTTCTACCCTAACCCGACAGCTACTCCTTAGTGAAAAAGTATATACTTATACACTTACAAAGACATTGAGGAATGTAGCAAAAACATTAGAGTTAGCATTTAGAGAGCGGAGGACGTGGTGGCAGCACAGCTTTTTGACAAGGTCCTGTAGACGAAATACGTTGGGCAGGGCTACGTCTCATCACTTCTGCTCAGTGGAACGTATACAAGGTGGGTGCAGCTGCTTTCCTGTGCAGAGACTGAGAAGTGAATGTATTGGGTGCCAGGGAATGCACATAATGATGTGAGTTTTTGACCTTTTTTTTTTTTCTGAATAAACCTTACTACAATATGAAGATGCCCCTTTGTCGATATATTTGTGAGTAACTTTAGAGAGTAATATTATGAACCATTGATGATCCCTGGGGACTTGTGATCCACAATTTGGGAAAGATTGGGACAGAGGTAGGTGGAGTATTAGGCTGGGTTCACACTATTGCAAATTGGATGCAGGTTTTTCTCCCAATGGAGCCGGTTTACACATCTCCAGAGCGGCTCTGGAGATGTGTAAACCAGCTCCATTGAGAGAAAAACCTGAAACCCCATTGGCTTTTTTTTTAAAGTTCGGGTTCGGGTCCGAACCCGAACACCCAGGTGTCCGCTCAACTCTGCTTATCAGTAACCAGGAGTTACTCTACCACTCCTACACTGACGACACCCAGATTTATTTTCGCATCAGCGGTAAAAAGGATCATTCTCTCGGGCTAGAAAAATGCCTCACTTTGATAGAGAACTGGATGGTGGAGAGTTACCTTAAACTGAATGACTCAAAAACATAACTTCTTCTGCTCCACGCAAATCGAAAGAGACTAGCGACGTCGACATGGACCCCCCCGCCCATTTTGTGACAAATCATCACCCCCAGCATCAAAGTCAAGAGCCTCAGAGTCATCTTTGACTCTGACATGACAATGGGTGCACAAATAGGCTCAGTAGTCAGCGGATCCCACCATCTGCTGCGCCTGCTACATAGACTAGTCCCCTTCATCCCAAAAGAAGACACAGCAGTAGTCGTGGGAACAATAATCAATTCCAGGCTCGACTATGCAAAACGCCCTTTACCTTGGTCTTACAAAATACCAGGTTGCACGTCTACAAGTCGTCCAGAATACAGCGGCACGACTTGTAACAGGAAAAAAAAACTGGGAATCAATTACCCCCTCCCTCAGGTCCCTTCACTGGCTGCCCGTGAAGGACCGGATCGCATTTAAGGCCCTCTGCCTGATGCATAAATGTGTACAAGGAACCGCTCCCCAACATTTATGTGAGAAAATAAAATACCACAACCCCAACCGCATTCTCAGGTCAACTAACCAAAATCTACTTAAAATCCCCAAGGCCCTTTACAAGACAAAAGGAGAGTGAAGATTTGCAGTCCAAGGACCCCGACTGTGGAACGCATTACCAACCAATATCCGAACGGAAATTAATCACCAGGCCTTCAGGAAAAAACTCAAGACCCACCTATTCTGAAGGCCAAATTAGAAGGAAATGGTTACCAAGCGTCTTGAGGCGATTCAGTTTGCATGTGTAGCGCTATATAAGTTATTCATTCATTCATTCATTCAATTATATTTACACTGGTCTTTTTTAATGTATGTATTGCACGTATGGATAGTGCTGCACCACTGTTTTTTTTTGTTTTTGTTTTTTAGGATGTATTACACAAATGAGTGCTGTATTTTAGGTTCGCAACCACTTCAATACCGGGCCTATTCTGGCACTTCTCTCCTTCATGTACAAATCATCATTCTTTTGCTAGAAAATTACACAGAACCCCCAAACATTATGTATGTTGTTTAGCAGACACCCTAGGGAATAAAACGATGGTCATTGCAACGTTTTAGCTTGCACGGTATTTGCGCAATAATTTTTCAAACGCCTTTTTTTGGGAAAAAATGGTTTCATGAACTAAAAAATAACAAAACAGTAAAGTTAGCCCAATTTTTTTGTAAAATATGAAAGATTATGTTACACCGAGTAAATAGAAACCTAACATGTCACGTTTTAAAATTGCGCACACTCATGGAATGGCGCCAAACTTCGGTACTTAAAAATCTCCATAGGCGACGCTTTGAAAATGTTTACAGGTTATCAGTTTAGGTTTCCAGAGGAGGTCTAGTGCTAGAATTGTTGCTGGCACTCTAACGCACGCGGCAATACCTCACATATGCGGTTTGAACGGTGTTTACATATGTGGGCGGGACTTATGTGTGCGTTTGCTTCTGCGCGCAAGCTACCAGGGACAGGGGCATTTAAAAAAAAAAATATTATTATTATTATTTTTATTTTACTTATGTATTTATTTTTTTACACTTTTTAATTTTTTTTTTCTAACACTTTTATTCCTATTACAAGGAATGTAAACATCCCTTGTAATAGAAAATGTGTGTGACAGGTCCTCTTTATGGAGAGATGTGGGGTCAATAAGACCCCGCATCTCTCCTCCAGGCTGGAAAGCATGAGATTGTGAAAAAATGTCACCGATCTCATGATTAGTATTGCTTACTTTGCAGCTTTGTTTACTTCCGGGTACCCGGGCGTGACGTCATCCCATCACGCCCGGGCCTCCGACGGTCGTAGAGATGATTGGTGACCATCTGGTCACCAGTCATCTCTATGCTTACTAGCCTGCGCCGGACGATTCTTTCTCCGGGCCCCCGATGGCACGGGAGAGCCCGGAGAAGCACCGGATGGCGGCGGGAGGGGGGATGTCCCATCCCGCCGCCTATAAGAACGATCAAGCGGCGGAACTGCCGCTATGATCGTTCTTATGGCGCACAGAATCGCCAGCACTAAAGAATGATATCTGAATGATGCTTCTAGCTGCCCCCATCATTCAGATATCACCACACAAAGCCCAGGATGCAGGTTTGAATAAAAGAAAGGGCTGGGACAGCCGCACTCCAAAAAACTTCTCCTTTTAATAAAAATGGATCACAAAATACATGCCACGGCCAAAAACAGAACAAAAAAACTGACGCGTTTCGCACTGTGTCTCAGTGCTTATTCATAGCTTATTTACACAAATCCCAGGACGTCATATGACTATGGCTGGGTATTGAAGTGGTTAAATGTTTAACAGTATTACAAAAAAATTAAAGACATTTTTTACTAACATTGTGTATTTGAACAAACTTGAAACCCCTATTAAATTCTAAGCTGTTCGTAAAATTAAATTCTTTATGAAAATGCCTAACAATCCCTCAGGTATATTGTATTACTGTTCAGTCTGGACTTAATAGGTAGGAAGAATAATGAAATGTTAGGACTGTAAGCAAATTAGTAAATTTCTAATTTAATTGTGAAAAGGGTGAAAAGGTCAAGTTATATATATGCAAATATTAGTCCTAACTAGGCGAATTGCCTTACCATATTTGTATTTGTCACTAATGTTTTGTAAGCATTCTAAAAAATATATTAGATTTATAAAATATAATATAATTATAGAATGTGAACTATAAATAGTTCTTGTAGGCAGTTTGTGATAACGTAACAATATATTGATAGCTTGACTATACGACATTTGGATGCAATATATCAGCTAGACATGGCAAGGTGGTTTGGTTCATGCCATAAAATATCTAAATGCTAATGTAGATATCCAGTATTTATTAAGACATTTCACTGGAAGAAACATTTACTTCGTCAGTCATTATCCTGCTGACATCTATCTGTAACATTATTTTTATTGTTAATAATATTTCATAGAGTATATATATATGAACTAAACAAAATAAATAGATTAACAAATCAAAACAAATCAATTTTTTTTGTCATGCACATGTCTAGTAGAAACTTTTAATTACGTTAGTGAACATACAGTATCTCACAAAAGTGAGTACACCCCTCACATTTTGTATATATTTGTATATATTTTTTCATGTGACAACACACAAGAAATAAAACTTTGCTACAACGCCAAGTAGTGAGTGTACATCTTGTATAACAGTGTTCACCAGAGCTTCACAGGTTGCCACTGGAGTCCACTTCCACTCCTCCATGAGGACATCCCTGAGATGGTGGATGTTAGAGACTTTGCACTCCTCTGCCTTCTGTTTGCGGATGCCTCACAGATGCTCAATAGGGTTTAGGTCTGGAGACATGCTTGGCCAGACCATCACATTTACACTCCGCTTCTTTAGCAAAGCAGTGGTCATCTTGGAGGTGTGTTTAGGGTCATTATCATGTTGGAAAACTGCCCTGCGGCCCAGTCTCCAAAGGGAGGGGGATCATGCTCTGCTTCAGTATGTCACAGTACATGTTGGCGTTCATGATTCATTCAATGAACTGTAGCTCCCCAGTGTTGGCAGCACTCATGTAGCCCTAGACCATGACACTCCCACCACCATGTTTGACAGTAGGCAAGACACACTTGTCTTTTGTACTCTTCGCCTGGTTGCCGCCACACACGCTTGACACCATCTGAACCAAATAAGTTTATCTTGGTCTCATCAGACCACAGGACATGGTTCAAGTAATCCATGTCCTTAGTCTGCTTGTCTTCAGCAAACCGTTTGCGGGCTTTTTTGTGCATCATCATTCTGTGACGACAGCCATGAAGACCAATTTGATGCAGTGTGCAGCTTATGGTATGACACTGACAGGCTGACCCCCCACCCCTTCAACCTCTGCAGCAATGCTGACAGCACTCATATATTTCCCAAAGAAAACCTCTCAATATGACACTGAGCACGTGCACTCAACTTCTTTGGTCGACCATGGTGAAGTCTGTTCTGAGTGGAACCTGTCCTGTTAAACCGCTGTATGGTCTTGGCTACCGTGCTGCAGCTCTGTTTCAGGGTCTTGGCAATCTTCTTATAGCCTAGGCCATCTTTATGTAGAGCAAAAATAATTTTTTTCAGATCCTCAGAGAGTTCTTTGCCATGAGTAGCCATGTTGAACTTCCAGTGATCAGTATGAGAAAGTGAGAGCATTAACACCAAATTTAACACACCTGCTGCCCATTTACACCTGAGACCTTTTAACACTAACGAGTCACATGACAGCAGGGAGGGAAAATTGGGAATTGAGCCCAATTTGGACATTTTCACTTAGGGTTGTATTCACTTTTGTTCAGACATTAATGGCAGTGTGTTGTGTTATTTTGAGGGGACAGCAAATTTACACTGTAATACAAGCTACACACTCACTACTTTACATTGTAGCAAAGTATAATTTCTTCAGTGTTGTCACATGAAAAGATATAATAAAATATTTACAAAAATGTGAAGGGTGTACTCACTTTTGTCAGATACTGTAATGCCGCGGACACACGATCGGTCAAACCGGTGAGAACGGTCTGATGGACCGTTTTCATCAGACCAAACCAATCGTGTGTAGGCCCCATCGGTTATTTATCCATCGGTTAAAAAAATTCAATCTTGTTTTAAATTTAACCGATGGATACCTAACCGATAGAAAAAAAACGATTGTTTGTAGGTACGTCCATCGGTTAAAAATCCACGCATGCTCAGAATCAAGTCGACGCATGCTTGGAAGCATTGAACTTCATTTTTTTTTCAGTACGTCGTTGTGTTTTACGTCACCGCGTTCTGACACAATCGTTTTTTTAACTGATGGTGTGTAGGCGCGACTGACCATCAGTCAGCTTCATCGGATAACTGATGGAAAAATCCATCAGACTAACCTATCGTGTGGCATAACTGTACTTGAGACACTTCTGCAAAACCTTTGTGTTTAAAGTAAAGTTGTTTGAAACTAAATTATTTAATGTTTTTACAATATTTTACAAATTTTTAGTTATTATGTCTTAAGAGATTATACTGTATGTATTATATAAAGAGAAAAGGGAATTACTTTTTCCTGTCAGCAGTACTAGAAAAGTATCTAAAATGGCCCTGTCACCATGTTAGAAAACATAGACCATGGGTAGGCTGTATAATAAAAAGATTAATGAATTTTCTGGTGGGTGGTGAGTGCATTCTTCTTTTCTCTAAATGGATACTGAAACTTATATCCATCACGTCTAAAGTTGTGTCGTAGTGTCTTCATTTTTTATTTTTGTAGCATCAGGGGATGGGCAGGAAAATCTAAAGCCTATCCAGACCTTGTTAATTTTCATGAGTTTTAACCTTTTTAGTCTTGTAGGTGATAGTCTTAAAATGCAAATTGAGTGCTAGGTCTTGTAACCATCAAGATAAGGTAGCCAAGAAGTTTGAAGTTTTTATCTGACATTACATTTAGATGAGCACAGTGATAGGTCCTCTTGTAAGAACAGTCCTCGACCCACTGATGCTCAGATTTCACATACTCCACTGTGGCTCTTTACAGAACCAGAAGCCAAACCTTGTATAGGTCCACAATAGATGGATGGTGTTACCCATGGTGCTACTTTTACACAGCTTACTGTACATTTACATTGAGCCTGGTAATAATGTTCATTAGTGGGCTCAAGAATTAATGATAGATATACGGAACCTAACTGGATAATAATTATTGTTATAGGTTTCATAAGAGAATATCAGGTTTTTAACAGCGGCTAACCATTTTTTCATATTTGTTTGCTTGTGTATTACAGTTCTATTCAGTTGTTCTTACTCAGGGGGTTAAATTGGACCTCTTAAGAAAACCCCTGTTCTTATGCTCACACACTGAAAAACATAATATAACATCAAAGTATACAGGTCTTTTCCAGTATGTTATTTTTTCTGTAGCAAATCGCACTGTGAACCTTGTCCCATAAATCAATATAGACAGTCAATATATTTGACTACCTCATTAACATTAACAAATTGCTACAGAAGAAATCAATAGTTTTGGTTGATTAAAGTTCACACTTCATTTTTCTTTATACTGGTATGCCTTCACATAATTTATGATTGCAGAGTCCTTATATTCCTCACTCACATTCAAGGACCTCAGTTGTAAATTAGAGGTAGCTTACTGGGATTTTGTTGTATTACTCTTCAATATAAAGCACTGCCTTGTAGCCTTTGCTTTTACTGCTGCTCTTTAGTGCCTTTGACAGAGTAGCATACCTTACAGTTTGTTTGATGCATCGGTTATTTACCAAAAGCTGAATGTGCACAAAGTGTATCTAAGCCCAAAAACAAAAATTAAATATATTGCAGCTTAGCAATATTTTAATGTGGTGACTGCATTCGTTTCCCTTTCTCAGTCTTTTTTCCTTTATTTTTATTTTCGCCTGGTTATCCTGCCAGTAACACACTTACTGTCCTTGAATGATAACACTCATTCGCTGTCATGTATCTATTTTATTTTTTTAAAAAGCCTATGGCGTGTGAACACACCCAAAAAACTCCACCCAGTGCAGAAAAAATGTGCACACACATAAAGAGTGTTCACAAAAACGTGCAGACGGGTGCAACGTCAAGTGGTCCTCCTGTGTAGAAGGACCCAAACCCTGATCCCCCCGCGCGTTAGGCTCCAGACGGGGATTGAGGTACTGTGGTCCGAGCAACCGAAGTCGACACGGACCCAACTTCCTTGGAGGGACTGCCGAAACAGAACCCTCCCAGTACTAGGTGGGGCTCCCCCGAAGGGAGACCCCATGAGAGAAGGTGAACTAAGCCAGAAGGCCATGTCCACCCACTCCTAAGACGTTCAGGGCTGGCCCGAGGACCGGCACCCTAAAAGACAAAAACGTGACAAACATAGGCTTAAATTAAATAAAGTGGGGAAAAGGGATAGTGGAGAGGAGAGTGAAAGAAGTGGTCATTGGATTTGTCTGTGCCCTTACCCACACTTGGGATAAGCCACAGCGCCTCCTCTGGCAACTGATAAGAACAGATACTACACTTGATCTTAGCCAAAAGGCCGAGAAGTTTGAGGCTACACTGAACAAGGCTTTAAACAAGATCGCAAAGCAGATTATATTGCAACTGACTAAAGGCCCGTACACACGATTGGATTTTAGGGCAATAATTGTCTGATGAACGTCTTGTGTCAGATAATTCAACCATGTGTATGCTCCATCAAACAATTGTTGGTGGAATTAAAGACAACAAATCTTGGCTGTTCATGCTCACCAACTGTCTGACAATAAATCTGTTACGTCGGATTATCCGATCGTGTGTACACAAATCCGTCGGACTAAAATTCATAGTACAAACACGCATGATCCAAACCAATGCTAAACATCAGACAACAATAGCAGAAGTTGCCCAAAGGGTGGCGGTAAAGAGCTGAAAAACCATACCAAGTTCACGGCCAACACCCTTCGGACAAAAAATCCATGGAAAAGTCTGATGGAAGTCCGATCGTGTGTACAAGGTTTTAGACAATCCAGGACATCGGCAAGCATACCTTGGCCCTGGAGTTATGTTGCAACAATATTACTACTGTAATCGATGGGCACAAGGAAGAAATCAAGCACCAACAGTCAGCCAGCCTCTAGAGGATTAAAAAAAAAAACATGACCACAGGCCCAACCTTAGGTTATGCCAGCATATGTGATGGAATTACCATCAACTGTACCCACTCAATTCCAGGAGGTAGAGCTAGATGTACCCATCAATCAGCTCAAATTTAATGGAATCCAATAAAGTGTTTCCAGAAGGACCCCAGAGGGTCCCCCACAGGACGTTCTACACTATAATCACACCAAGAAGTGTCTTCTAGAAGTTGCCAAAGACTGCCCTTCTCTGGAGTATTAAGACTATATTTACAATTTGTTTACAAACCTATCTCTAGCGACCAATAAAACGTGTAGGGAATTTAAACCTATTGCACAAGTTCTGCAGTCTTGATGCATTCGTTATTAATAGAGATTTCCAGTTTCACTTTAAGGAGAGGTCCCACTCTCTTACTGAAATTGCAGAGACCATGAAATGCTAGGAGATTTAGCAACTCTTGCATATCATTCTTCCCTAGAGGAGATCCCATCCTTGTCATAGAATTGACACCCTTTAGGCTTTAAATCCCCTTGAGGGTCTCAGATTGGGTCAGGTACAGCTACATCCAGAGGTCAGAATCAATCCTTTGGTCCTGCTATTTGCTAGGTCCTGACTGGTGGCCTATTAAACAGCATTCTGCTGCATATCCCTACCCCACCACCTGTTGCCCCTTCCACATTTTGGCTGAACTAAAGCCTTTGCTTTATACCCTGTGCTTCGTCACCTCCCTTCCCTGCCCATTTCTGTCTTACTTTCTCCAAATGACTGCTTCTTCCCCTTTATAGTGCCGTTGTACGTGTTGTACGTCACCGTGCTTTGCTCAAGCATTTTTTTTCATGATCGTGTGTATGCAAGGCAGGCTTGAGAGGAATCATGTTGAGAAAAATTTTGTTTTTTGCCATAACATGAATAACGGTCATGTGTACGCAGCATAAGGGTAGTTACTCAGTCCTGGAGGACTTGATACCATAATAATTGCTATATATTGTGCCCCAAATTTGAGTCAGATTGGCATCTTCACACGCATGTCTCATGTGCTTGACTCTCTTGCATTATTACTTTGCAGGAATTTCAATATGTTGCTAAAACTTCATGTGATGCATTGCAATCCCTGAAAGCCAGGTGTGTTAACAACTGCCACGGCCTCAGTAAAAATGTTTTGTGCCTTGCTTACTCAATATCATAGTGTGGATTCATGGAGGTTCAAGCACCCTACTAAACAATATTATACAGTCTTCTCTAACCCCCACAAAACATTTTCTTGTGTTGACCGCATATTTGTGAACAATATTTCTCTGCCTTAGGTGATGTGTTCATCCATCATCATCACAATTGATTTGTCGCTTTTACAAAAATGGGTATATCCTGCTCTTTGTGAATTAGTCTGCTCATGGATTCGGACACAGTTATTTCCTCCTTACTACTTCCTAAAAGCTTTTCTTTTGATTATTTTTATTTTCTTTTTTTTCTGCTTATAACAACTAATTTGGATATTTTTTGTCACTGCGGTCGAAAACGATCTTCAATTTCACCGCATCAACAAAGTCAAACAAATGCTCTTAAAACAAAATATTTCAAATTAAATTCTATCATTATAGAGCCAGCTTTAGTGAGCTTTCTGCAGACCATATACAGTATTTAACAGACTGTGGCATGTCTATATTTTCTGACCTTGGATGTATGGCTGCAGGTAGAACACAGTTAGGCCCCTATAACACGGGGCAGTGGAGGTGCGGTGACGGTATAGCGTTTTTTAGCGCCGCTATACCGTCGTATTTACCGCGATATTCGGCCGCTAGCGGTGCGGTTTTACACCCCGCTAGCGGCCGAAAAAGGGTTAATACCGCCCGCAATGCGCCTCTATAGAGGCGCATTGCGGGCGGTATTACCGCGGTTTCCCATTGATTTTAATGGAAAGGAGCGGTATAGGAGCGGTAAACACCCCGCTCCTATACCACTCCAAAGATGCGGCTAGCAGGACTTTTGGAGCGGTCCTGCTAGCGCACCGCTTCAGTGTGAAAGCCTTCGGGCTTTCACAGTGAAGCCTGCAGGGCACGATTTTTTCAGGCGGTATAGCAGCGCTATTTTTAGCACTGAACCGCCTGAAAAACGTGTCAGTGTGAAAGGGGTCTAAGCTATGATAGTTTGTGCTCTGAAGCTGAGTGACTTTTGGAAATACAATGGTGCAAAGCATTTAACCCTGACACTGGCTTAGAGTTCATTGGTGTGTTAGATCGCAGCAGTGGAGCAATGTAATTGATAAGAGATAACTAACTAGTCCTATATTAAAACAGATTGTTATATATATATATATATATATATATATATATATATATATATATATATATATATATATATATATATATATATATATATATATATATATATATACACACACACAGTGGGGGTTATTTACTAAAGGCAAATCCACTTTGCACTGAAAGTGCATTTGGAAGTGCAGTCACTGTAGATCCGAGGGGAAGATCTGAAATGAGGGGAAGCTCTGCTGATTTTATCATCTAATCATGTGCAAGCTAAAATGCTGTTTTTTATATTACTAGCATGTCCACCTCAGATCTACATCAACTGCACTTGTAGTACAAAGTGGATTTGCCTTTAGTAAATAACCCCCCTCTATCTCACAAACGTGAGTACATCCCTCACATTTTTGTAAGTATTTTATTATATCTTTTCATGTGACAACACTGAAGAAATTACACTTTGCTACAATGTAAAGTAGTGAGTGTACAGCTTGAATAACTGTGTAAATTTGCTGTCCTCTCAAAATAACTCTAAACACAGCCATTAATGTCTAAACCGCTGGCAACAAAAGTGAGTACACCCCTAAGTGAAAATGTCCACATTTGGTTTAAAGTGTCAATATTTTGTGTGGCCATCATTATTTTCCAGCACTGCCTTAACCCTCTTGGGCATGGAGTTCACCAGAGCTTCACAGGTTGCCACTGGAGTCCTCTTCCACTCCTCCATAATGACATCACGGAGCTGGTGGATGTTAGAGGCCTTGCGCTGATCCATGCCCCACATATGCTCAATAGGGTTTAGGTCTGGAGACATGCTTGGTCAGTCCATCACCTTTACCCTCAGCTTCTTTAGCAAGGCAGTGGTCTTCTTTGAGGTGTGTTTGGGGTCATTATCATGTTGGAATACTGCCTTGAGGCCCAGTCTCCAAACGGAGGGGATCATGCTCTGCTTCAGTATGTCACAGTAGAGGGGTCTTGGCAATCTTCTTATAGCCTATGCCATCTTTATGTAAAGCAAACTTTTTTTTTCAGATCGTCGGAGAGTTCTTTGCCATGAGATGCCATGTTGAACTTCCAGTGACCAGTATGTGAGCGTGAGAGCGATAACACCACATTTAACACACCTGCTCCCCCGTTCACTGCTGAGACATTGTAACACTGAGTCACAGAACACCGGAAAGGGAAAATGGCTAATTGGAAAGTTTTCACTTAGGGTTGTACTCACTTTTGTTGCCAGCAGTTTAGACATTAATGGCTACCTGTTGAGTTATTTTGAGGGGACAGCAAATGTACACTGTTATACAAGCTGTACACTCACTATTTTACATTGTAGCAAAATTTTATTTCTTCGGTGTTGTCACAGAAAAAAATATATATTAACCACTTCAGGCCCA
The DNA here is from genome assembly GCF_905171775.1 of Rana temporaria. NCBI lineage: Eukaryota > Metazoa > Chordata > Amphibia > Anura > Ranidae > Rana > Rana temporaria. Next base: position 220,172,211 of record NC_053490.1, read on the forward strand.
GGCCAATTCTGACAGTTCGTTTCTACATGTAAAGATCATCTTTTTTTGCTATTTTTTGCTAGAAAATTACATAGAACCTCCAAACACTATATATATATATATATATATATATATATTTTTTTTTTTAGCAGAGACCCTAGAGAATGCAATGGCGGTCTTTTTATCTGGCACAGTATTTGCGCAGCAATTTTTCATGCTTTAAAAATAAAAACAGTAAAGTTAGCCCAATTTTTTGCATAATCTGAAAGATGAAGTTATGCAGAGTAAATAGATACCTGTCATGCTTCAAAATTGAAAAACGCTCGTGGAATGATGCCAAACTTCGGTACTTAAAAATCTCCATAGGCGACGTTTCAATTTTTTTTACTGGTTACATGTTTTGAGTTACAGAGGAGGTCTAGGGCTAGAATTATTGCTCTCGCTCTAACGTTCGCTACGATAGCTCACATGTGTTGTTTGAACACCATTTTCATATGTGGGCGGGTCTTACGTATGCGTTCGCTTCTGCGTGCGAGCACACGGGGACAGGGGCACTTAAAAAAAAAAAATCTTATTATTATTGTTAATTTTACTTCTTTTTTTTTACATTTTGACACTTTAAAAAAAACATCCCTTGTAATAGGAATCTGCATGACAGGACCTCTTTACAGTGACATATGGGGTCAATAAGACCCCACATCTCACCGCTAGGCTGCAAAGGCAAAAAAAACGATCACCGATTCACAGCCGAAGCGGTGCCGTTTTTTTTAATGCAGAGGCCGGGCGTGGCGTCATAACATTGCGCCCGGCCTCCGACGATCATAGAGACTTTGGTGACCATCTGGTCCGCTGGAATTCCCTGTGATCTGCATCCGGGGGCCGGCAGTTCCTGTCATGGACTCACCGATCGCACAGGTGAGTCGGTAGAAGCACCGGAGGGCAGCGGGAGGGGGGATGTCCCCTTTCGCCGCCCGTAGGAATGATCAAGCAACGGAACAGCCACTGTGATCATTTCTATGGTGTAGGGAATCGCCGGCTGAAAATGCTGATATCTGAATGATGCCTGTAGTTTCAGGCATCATTCAGATATAGCCCCACAAAGTACCACAAAGCCCAGGACGTCATATGACATCCTCTGGGCGCCAAGTGGTTAAAATATTGTGTGTGGGGTGTACTGACTTTTGTGCGATACTATATATAAATAAATAAATATATATATATATATATATATATATATATATATATATATCAGTGTTCGTAGCTTATTGAAACTCTGAGGCCTCGTACACACGGCCGAGGAACTCGACGTGCCAAACACATCGAGTTCCTCGGCCAGTTCAGCACTGAAGCCGCCGAGGAGCTCGGCGGGGCGAGAGCTCCCATAGAACAACGAGGAAATAGAGAACATGTTCTCTATTTCCTCGTCGAGCTCCTCGTCGGCTTCCTCGGCCGAAAGTGTACACACGACCAGTTTCCTCGGCAGAATTCAGCCAGAAACTCGGTCGGAAGCTGAATTCTGCCGAGGAAACTGGTCGTGTGTACGAGGCCTGAGTCTTGGTGTACTGGGTCAGTCATAGACAGACAAACTAAAGAGGTGGTTAGGTGCAGTGTACAGAGCTTGTTTGAGTGATGTAGCTACTGTGACTGAGACTGAAGTTCTGAAAAGGCATGTGAGGAATATGATGCACAAAATACACAAAGGGGGTTATTTACGAAAGGCCAATCCACTTTGCTATACAAGTGCAAACTACAAGTGCTGTTGAAAGTGCACTTGGAAGTGAAGTCCCTGTAGATCCGAGGGGGACATGCAAGGAAGATAAAAAAAACAGCATTTTAGGGTGCACATGATTGGATGATCTAGCCCTCGGATTTACAGCGACTGCACTTGCACTTAGTCCAAAGTGGATTTGCCTTTCGTAAATAACCACCAATGCCTGCTGCTGTTATCTCCTTCACCCTTGCAAGCAGCTTGTTCTAAAACCTTCAACCTTGCCACAACTGTGGCATGCTTACATTGTTTTTTCAAAGCTTCCGCCTATGTTCTCTTTCATGCATCTCCTTCCAACCCGTCAGCGTCTGCTTTTATCTCTGATTTCTTGCTTGTAGCCTTCGTCTCTATCTCTGCCTTCTTGCGTGCAGCTTCCGTATCCATGTCTGCTTTCTTTTGAGCGAAGACTGCCTTATTTTTAGCAGCTTTTGAGCCAGCACAGTATGAAGTAATAAATTGTTGGCTGAGAGAGAGTGGTAGATCTTGACTGCAGAGACTTGTATGAGCTCTGGATTCATGATTCATGAAGTTTTGTCAACTTCACTTCTGCCTTTGCCTCTATAGTACTAAGCTGTCTCTCTCTACATGAAGCTAATCAATCCTTTAAATTATCCCTGTGACTCTTTTGTGTAACACTGTGAAAGTTTGGTATATTTAAGACAGTGTCTTGTAGCTTAAATTGTAGCAATAACTTGTTCAAGAGTGCCCTTTAGTTGCAGTGCCTCAGAAGCCTAAACGCACAACCATGTGAGACAACCATCTTTCTCCCCCTGATGAAATCTGCTGCCCTAATGAGTTCTGCTGTGATAAAATGCATTTAAGGCTAAGTTTACCTTTTTTTTCTAAATTCCAGCTCCCCTATGTACCAATATAGCATTAATGTACTTATTTTTCAAAAATGAAAAAGCTTTCCATTTATTCTACACACTCACCTCACTGTCCTCATGGCTGTTTGAAAACACTGCTCCATTACTTCTGCCTTGCTTTCTGGACAGACTTTAGATCATGACGCAGTAAGACCCCATTCACACCTGAGCGTTTTGTAGCTTGAAGCCTGAAGCTACAAAACGCTGGAGGGGAAAAAATCTATTATTCTCTATGGGGATGGTTCACATCTCCACTCCAAAACGCCTGAAGCCAGAAGCTCCAAAACGCCTGAAGCTCAAGCAAGTTCTGGGACTTTTTTTAGCTAATTTGGGCGTTTTTCTGCTTTTTACATTGATGACCTTTTGACCTGTACAAAATCGCAGCAAAAACGCGGTAAAAAAACGCCACAAAAATTGCGCGACTTTCTGCCTGAAAACACTATGCTCGGGTGTAAATGGGGCCTAAGGAGTTGACCAGCTGAGGGTAGATGATGCAGTGTGTGTGTGCTAATGAGGTCAGCTGGTCAACTCCTTCCTGTATCATTACCTAAAGTCTGTCCAGGAAATAAGGCAAAAATAATGGAGCCGTGTTTTCAAATAGCCATGAAGAAAGTGAGGTAAGCGTGTGTGTAGAATAAATAGAAAGTTGTTTTATTTTTGCAAAGGAAGTACATTAATGTTATATTGGTACATAGGGGAGCTGGAATTTAGAAGAAAAAAAAAGTTGAACAAAGGTGAACTTAGCCTTTATAGGAGTTGTAGAGTCAAAAGTTTTTTTTATCTTAATGCATTCTATGCATTAAGATAAAAAGCCTTCTGTGCGCAGCAGCCGTCCCGACACCCCCTAATACTTACCTGAGCCCCATCTCTGTCCAGTGATGTCATGAATGTATCCTCCACCAGTGACAGGATGGCAGCTCACCTTAAGCATAGACCCCTGTGATAACAGTACATTAGCTGGTGCTGGTATAGTTTTTCTTAACTGATTTAATTTATTTAAAAGCAATACTTTTAAACTCTAAAAAATAATGTGTTTAATGCACTAATGTAGATCACTGATAGTGTCATAGACACTGTAACAACTGTCAGGCTAGTACACATGTGCATAAGCTTGCACATTTTTGAGGGCGTAGAAGTCAAAATGCACATTTTTCATTTTTAAGTTTTCCTTAGGCCCCTTTCACATGTCCGTTCCGCCTGTCCGTTCATTACAAGTCCGTTAACGGACTTGTAATGAATCCCTATGGGATTGCGTCCGTTAGCGGATGGAGCATCCACTAGCGTCCGCGTCCGTCGGGATCCGGTTTTCGGACGGAAGAAAACCCTATTTTTCTTCCGTCCGGCGGAACGGAACTGATGCAGACGGACAGACGGTCCGTCTGCATCCGGTTCCCCATAGGGCAGAGCGGAGCTGAGACAGGGCGGTCCCTGCACTGTGTGCGGGGACCGCCCTATCCGCCGACAGCTCAGCGGGGATCCCCGCTGAGCCGACGGAGCGGACAAAAGAAACTGACAGGACGTGTGAAAGAGCCCTTAATCCTTACTATATGTGTCACATGAAGAGAAAAAAAAGCTGTTGCAAAAAATGGGTCCCTTATTAGAAGACCTATCAAGAAGGACGTGTGAGGTGCTTCCAGTAATCTGTCTTTCACTGGCTTAGAGAAAACTCAAAAGGTAAATTGAGTGGACTTTTTGACTTAAGTTCAATTACACTTTAAATAGGTTGCAGATACTCATTGCTTCCTAGCCACAGATACACGCTAGAGAGACACACTCTTCTTTAATTCAGGGAAAGTCAATGGAAATTATTGACAACTTCAGAGAGTAAAGCAGAAGCATTTATCATGACTCATGGCAATGGAAGTTTGGATTAGTGGCAGCTGAAAAAAAAAAGTCTTGAACCATGCATTCCCATGAGTTTTTCATATCGGTGTTATCATACTCTTTATTGGAATACCTTTTTAGAGTTTATGTATTATTAATTTGCAACCATTTGTAGACATCAATGGCTCTTACATTTACACTAACAGCATTGAATATTATAACGTTCATTGTTTAGAGACAAAAGCCCACAAACCAAATGATAAATTGTACAATGTAAGGCTGGTATTGCAGGAGGGCTTTTAATGAACTGCAATAAGCAATTAGAAACACAATTTTGAGTGTTTTTAGAAGTATGTTGGCAGCAAAGTCTCTGGTCCTGCCACATGAAAAGGACAGATACTTTTCCTATCCATGTGACTAAACCACGGACCTTGCCATGGAAATGTATAGTACCAGTGCCATGTTTTAAGTGGGTCCTAGTACTAAATGTTTATTGAAAGTCACATTTAAAGTGGATGTAAACCCTCCATACAACCAGTGAAATGAACAGCCTCAGATGATACACAGAGATGAACAAAATCTCCCTACATAGGTTTTACAACCATATCTGCTGTCTTCACATTTATATACTGTTTAGAAAGTTCAGATCGTGTTAGGAGATTTTCTCTTCCTGGAGTGTGATGTCTGGACATACAGCCAAGATACCGTATTTATCGGCGTATATCGCGCACTATTTTCCCCTTAAAATAAGGGAAAAATCGTGGGTGCGCGATATACGCCGATAGCCGCTTCCCGCGCTCAGTTTGAAATCCTGTGCCGACATATATCGAGTGCAGTACACTCGGGTACATTCGGCTAGTCTCGGCTTCGCTCGTGCTCACGCATAAACGTCACAGAGCGTGAGCGCGAGCGAAGCCGAGCCTTGCCGAATGTACCCGAGTGTACTGCACTCGGTATATGTCGGCGGAGGCGTTCGAACTGAGCGCGGGAAGCGGGGACTTGACTTGAGGCGCGCGCTGGAGAAGCCGGGAGGACACCATCGAGGCCGCAGACGGACGCCGGACCGGATGATGGACGCTGGGAAGACACCAAAACTGTAAGTAATGAAATCATATAACATTTTTTTTTACAGGAATTTCAGGGGCAACTTTAGGGGTGCGCGGTATACGCGGGAGCGCGTTATACCGCGATAAATACGGTAGCTAACATTGCTGATTGGAGGAAAAGCACACACCCCCTCTCATCATCATAGGCAGAGACTCTCAGAGGTGTTGTTGTAACAGAACCCGCTCCCTGCGAATTTATTTATAGCAACCTCCCGGACAGGAAAGTCAGGCTGCTTTTATCTGACTTGTCAGAGAATTTGTCAGTAGTTCTCAGGCTGATAACAGAGGAACGGTTCAGGAGAGAGCCACGGGACTTGGCTCTTTGAAGAGATATAACAAAATACTGCACATATATGTGCCCAGCTCAAATTTTCATGAATCAGGTTTACATCCACTTTAAGTTAGCTTCAGAAGGATGTTTATCACATTATCTATTATTCCTAAGTTGGTTATCTGTTTCACACATTTTCAAACATTGGCTATCATGCATGCACAGCTGCACCAGATTTTGCACTCTCCAATTTTACTACATCAACCCCTGTGTTTCAAACAATTAACATGTTTTTTTAAAATACATACTTGCATTAATTATTTTTTTTATCTATTGTTGCATCGTAGTGCTTATGATCTCCTGCAGCCTTTTTGCAGTCACTTTCTTTCTACATTAAAACACTCCAGTGAGAGTTCCATGTGGCATTTATGAAGGCAGGTTTCCTGATGGTGATAACAGTGGACCATGCGTAAACACAATTTGTAGTTGCCATCAGAAGTAGGGTTGCCTCCTCATCCCTTTAAACCCAAACACATATTATTTACACAGGTTCTGAGGCTAATTGAATGCAGATAAGGCACTCAGGTTGGGTTCACACTGATACTAGATGACAGTAATACGACTTTTAGCCTACTTTGCTCTGCGACATCAGTCCTACAACGCTCCTACATTGGTCCGACATCCATCCGACTTTCATGAACAGGATACTACTTTGATCCGACTTTGTGATAGTCTGACTTGTTCTTTGACCAATCAAAACAATCCCAGTGTGAGATAAATTCCTTTTAGGTTGGGTTCACACTGATAAGACACGACAGTCATCCAACTTTCATCCTACTTTGCTCTGCGACATTAGTCCTCCATCGGTCCTACATTGGTCCTACATCCATCCGACTTTCATGAACAGGATACTACTTTGATACGACTTTGTGATAGTCTGACTTGTTCTTTGACCAATCAAAACAATCCCAGTGTGAGATAAGTTATTTTTACTGCTGCTGTAATCACCATGTCGGATGTCAAAAGTCGGATGGTTAGGACAAGGCTCCTACTTTGATCCGACTTCAATGATATTCAATGGGCCTGAAGTAGGATCAAAGTCGGACCAAAGTAGTACAGGGAGCATTTTCAAAGTCAGACCGACTTGTGTCGGACCAGTTAAGACGGCTCTCATAGGAAAACATTGATTTTCACACGTCATGCGACATGAGCTCCCAATGTCGGAGCGTTTGTCGGACAAGTGTGAACCCAGCCTAAATGAGTTTAATTAACACCTTAAAGGGGTTGTAAAGGTTTGTTTTTTATTTTCTAAATAGGTTCCTTTAAGCTAGTGGATTGTTGGTTCACTTACCCTTTTCTTCAATCCCCTTCTAAATGTTTTTTTTCTTTGTTTTCCTTGTCTGAATTTCTCACTTTCTGTTCCTCCTCAGTAAGGTGTTCAGAAAGCTGTTCTAAATTACTTTCCTACCACTCGGATGATTTTGGAAAGCTTACTGAGGAGAAAAGGGAAGTGAGAAATTCAAGCAAAGAAAAAAAACATTTAGAAGGTAAATGGAAGAAAAAAGTAAGTGAACCAACAATGCACTAGCTTAAAGGAACCAATTTAGAAAATAAAAGACGAACCTTTACAACCCCTTTAATCAGCCACAGATCCTGTGTAATTAATATGTGCTCGGGTTTAAAGGGATGAGGTGGCAACCCTAATCAGAAGCCTCAATTGGGAACGCAGGAGCACAGTTGGGAAACAGACACATAGGGGTTTATTTACTAAAGCTAGAGAGGGCAAAAGTTATCACAGTTCTGCAGAGAAACCAATCAGCTTTTAACCTCAGCTTCTTTAATTTAAGCTTTAGTAATACAACCTGGAAGCTGATTGGTTTCTCTGCAGAATGTTGACTACTTTTGCCCTCTCTAGCTTTAGTAAATAAACACCATAGCGTGGTCATCCATATACCGGAAGGTCTCGGCACAAGGAACTTCATGACAAGATCACAAGGTGCTATTTTAATCATATCTGTGAGCTGAAAAATTGATGATGACTTTTGAACTTACATTAACATGATAAAGCTTTTAGGAGTACACTGGCTGGTAAAACTGTTAATATATGTATATTTTACCTGCACATTCAGCTGCCTTTAATTTATTTAGAGCAAAGTAACAAGTTTACTTAAAGTGGTTTTAAACATTTACCTACCTGAGCCCTCATTCGATCCAGCGTTGTGCATGACAAGGTTTAGAAGAGTGTCTATGGAAATGTTTGACCATTCTTCCAGAAGTGCGTTTGTGAGGTCAGGCACTCATGTGGACGAGAAGGCCTGTCTCGCAGTCTCCACTCATCCCAAGAGTGTTCTATCGGTGTTGCGGTCAGGAATCTGTGAGGGCCAGTCAAGTTTCTCTAGTCCAAACTCGCTCATCCATGTCTTTATGGACCTTATTTTGTGCGCTGGTGTGCAGTCATGTTGGAACAGGAAGGGGCCTTCCCAAAACTGTTCCCACAAAGTTGGGAGTATGAAATTGCCCAAAATGTCTTGGTATGCTGACTCCTTAAGAGTTCCCTTCACTGGAACTAAGGGGTCAAGCTCAGCCCCTGAAAAACAACCCTACACCACAATCCCCCCTCCACCAAATGCTTTGGACCAGTGCACAAAGCAAGATCCATAAAGACATGGATGAGCGAGTTTGGGGTGGAGGAACTTGACTGGCCTGTACAGAGTCCTGACCTCAACCCGATTGAACACCTTTGGGATTAAATAGAACAGAGACTTCGAGCTAGGCCTTCTCAACCACATCAGTGCCTGACCTCACAAATGCGCTTCTGGAAGAAGGGTCAAACATTCCCATAGACACACTCCTAAACCTTGAAGACAGCCTTCCCTGAAGAGTTGAAGTTGTTATAGCTACAAAGGGTGGCCAACTCAATACTGAACCCTTCAAACTAAGACTCCGATGCCATTAAAATTCATGTGCTTGTAAAGGCAGGTGTCCCAATACTTTTGGTAATATAGTGTATCTTAGTGGGAACACATTCATGAATGTAGCAGTGGGTGACATCCAGTGTATGGCAACACTGAATGCAGACTGCAGAGACACTTGGCTGGATAAGACTGAATGTAGCAGGAGGCGAGATCATAATAGCTTTATGTACCGTTATGGCATAACATATTGCTATTATGATCTCACCTTGTGCTATGTTCAGTCTCATCCAACTATGTGCTCCCCCCCTCTCTGCAGTCTGCATTACTGCTGTCATACACTGAATGTCACCTCCTGCTTTAGCCATGTGCTGAACCCCCAGTCTGTATTGACTGCTGCCCTCCTGACACAGTGCTCCACTCTTTGCCCCACTCTGCTCCCCCCCCCCCCCCCCCTTTGCATTGCACCGCTAAACAGACTCACCAAGGGATCTCACCTTGTGATCCAGCCACGAGCTTGCGCTCTGTCCACAGCTTGTCCAGTGCTGCCATAGGAAGTAACAGCTCCCACTCTGTGAAGTACTCCTGGTGCCTCCCTCTGAGTTCACAGGCGCTGGAACCACAGAGGACGCATTACTGCCTTTTAATCAGAGTGCATTGAGAACACTACTGAAAACAACATTGGGCGGTCCCCTGGTAACTTCCGGCGGAAACCCCGGTTGAGAAACGCTGCTATTTAGTCTAAAGAGTAATGTGTATAAGAACTGGTGGAGGCAGGGCCATCGTAATAGCATCATGGGCCCCTGGGCAAAGTAATGCTCTGGGGCCCCTACAATGGAGACAGTGCAGGTAAACAGAAATCAAGTGGGTAGGAGGTAGGGGATATCTAGGGTGAAGAGGGGTCAGAGTGATGGGGGGACATCTGGGATGTAGAGGGGCAGCTTGGGCTCAAGGACAAGCTGCTTTGGAGGAAGGGCAGGGGCCCCCCATGCAGCTGGGCCCCTGGGCAGGGACCAGGTGTGCCCAATCATTAAGACAGCCCTGGGTGGAGGATACTCAGTGTTCTGCACTATTTTCCTTAAAATGACTCTGTCTTAGGGCCAGGACAGCTGTCCCTGGCCGATGTGAAGACATATTCCTTCTGGTGCGAGGCCTGGTGAGGTGATCCATTCAGTGGGCACAAGGGGGTACTAGCTCACACATCAACTAAGCAAACCTAACTTTTAGTTGGACGACATGCAGTTCCTTCATGCTGCCAACAAATCGCCAAGTATTTATTTTCTCACCCAATGGACAGAGTGGTGGGGAAGCAAAGAGAAGGTGAGTATGTGCTGCTGCTGTTGTTTAAGGGGAGAGGGGTTTGGGGAAGTGCAGTTGTGTGAACCTGTTGCTTTTCCCAGCATGTATAGGTGCAATGTTGAAAGCATCTAAGAAATCAGACATATTTATCAAATGTATTGTTATAATATAGCAAATAAAGAGCTTTGAATTGCAGCAGTTTGAATAAGGAAATGTCAACATACCATAGAAAATTCAGCCATGAGATTTCTGGTTATTTTCCCGGTATGCACTTACTTAATAAAATGTACATAATGTATATGTTTCATAACAGAATGAAGCACAGTAATATAAAGCCGTGTTTTTCTATACCATATGAATTGGCTTTCGTTAACCATAAGATTTAATGGCCCATGCAAAATATATATTACGCACACCCAAGTTATTGATTATAAGCTTAAAGCTCAGAGCAGTGATTTCCAAGTTCCACCTCTGCAAGCTTTAAATATACAATGGCAAACTGCCAGAGAAATGTCTCCTTAGGGAGCTTTTACAGAGCAAGAGCCTTGATAAGCCTATCATTTATAAAGGCTTCAGACCTGCCTGGGGACCAGCAAATAAATGGCAAGGACACCATATGTCTGCTACTCTGCTCATGTAAAAAGCATTCAGTTGCTTAGTTCAAGTGCCTCTAATAGAACACGAGAACAAAGAATTGTGCTTCAGATGTAGCAATGTGATGTGAATAATGGAAATGTTAGCCTGAAGTGGCTTCTTAAAACCTGATACAATTATACTGCAGTCAGCTGAAGTATATTTTTACCAAAATGTGGTGCTTTAGATACGAATGTGGCTGCTTTTATGCATTTTACGTCCTTAAAGGGGAACTATATCATTGGCCTATTCTTATTATGTAAGGTATTTCAGTGAAAGAATTTTGTACACAGCACTGTGTAGTGGCTTGTTGTGTGCCATTAAGCCTACCCAACATATAATACTGATGGCCAACTGCCAAGAATAAATAAATTAGTCACAGCAAGAATCCATCATCCTCAATCAGTCTTTACAGAGTGAAAGGCTTGTGAGGAGAAACTGAGTATTTGTAAAATACAATCACTGTAACATAGCTCCCAACTGTCCCTGATTTTCAAGGGACTGTCCCTGATTTAGAACAAAGTCCCTCTGTCCTCCTCATGTTTCCCTCATTTTGGTCTGATCTATATAGTTGTATATACAATACACTTTTTATCTTCCAAAGTTTGTTTCCCAGTGCTAAACAATTCATCAAATTTCTAAATTGCTGCATTTGTGAATTTCAAAGGCCAATATAAAGGAATTATAGTGGTAAAAAAAGCACTTGTGGGTTTAACTTAGATATTTTTTGTATAATTCTCCTTAAGGGGATGTGGCAGGTGTGTGTCCTATGCTTACATATTTTTGCTAATAGGTGTTCATCGTTCCCATCCTAAAAAATTGGGTGGTGTGTTGTAAGGTGCAATGAAGATGGCCTGCATAGATAATCACATATGGTTGCATTCCATAAATATTGTTGGGGTTCAGACTCAATGTAGAGGTAACAATCATACAACTCTTAAAACCACTTCCCTACCGCTGGACGTCATATGACGTCCTGGACTTTCGGGGGTATATCTGAATGATGGGTGCAGCTACAGGCATCATTCAGATATCATTTTTTGCAGCCGGCGATTCTGTGCACCATAAGAATGATCATAGAGGCAGTTCCGCCGCTTGTCGTTCTTATAGGCGATGGGAGGGGACAAACCCCCCTCTCGCGGCCATCCGGTGCTTCTCCGGGCTCTCCCGTGCCATCAGGGGCCTGGAGAACGAATCGGCCAGCGCCGGATGATGACGATAGAGATTTCCGGTGACCAGATGGTCACCAGTCATCTCTATGACCGTCAGAGGCACGGACGCACCTTTATGACTTCAAGCCCGGGTTCCCAGAAGTAAACAAAGCTGCGATTGCGGCTGCCAGCATGAAATTGGTGAATTTTTTTTCCCAATCTCATGCTTTCCAGCCTGGAGGAGAGATGTGGGGTCTTATTGACCCCGCATCTCTCTATAAAGTGGACATGTCACAATAGATTCATATTACAAGGGATGTTTACATTCCTTGTAATAGGAATAAAAGTGATCAACAAAAAAATGTTTTTAAAAGTGGAAAAATAAAAAAAATCTAAAAAGAAAAAATGTAAAATGCCCCTGTCCCGGTAGCTTGCGCTCAGAAGCAAACACACACGTAAGTCCAGCTCACATATGTGAGGCATTGCAGTGTGCGTTAGGGCGTGTGCAACATTTCTAGCACTAGACCTCCTCTGTAACTCTAAACTGGTAACCTGTAAAAAAAAATATAAAAGCGTTGCCAATGGAGATTTTTAAGTACCGAAGTTTGGTGCCATTCCATGAGTGTGCGCAATTTTAAAGCATGACAAGTCATCTATTTACTCTGCGTAACATCATCTTTCACATTATACAAAAAAAATGGGCTAACTTTACTGTTTTGTTATTTTTTAATTCATGAAACCGTTTTTTTCCCCAAAAAAAGGCGTTTGAAAAATTATTGCGCAAATACCATGCAAGATAAAAAGTTGCAATGACCGCCACTTTATTCCCTAGGGTGTCTGCTAAAAAAAAACATATATAATGTTTGGGGGTTCTGAGTAATCTTCTAGCACAAAAATTATGATTTTTACATGAAGGAGAGAAGTGCCAGAATAGGCCCGGTAGGAAAGTGGTTAAACAAAACAGTTTAATACAGCAGAACAGAAAGTTAAGCATATGCAGGCATTCATTCACAAAGTAAATGTATAAATGGTAAATACATGCAAAATCTGCATAGGTGCCCTGATCCTGCCGATAATAGCAAATCATGGCTGCTGGAGGTGTACACATTGCTGGAAGAGAGGATGTAGAGGAGGCCCATCCCCAAGCTGACATTACTTGCCCTATACCCACGGGGTCCTGGAACTTATCCTCCAGCCCTGTAATCACCTCCAGTGGCCGTGATTTGCTATCGTCGGCGGGACTGGGACACCTATACAGATTTTGCATTTGGCCAGATATGTACTGTGAGTTCTAACATTTTTAATAAACTGCCCATTAGATGCCGCTTTTCCCTTTCTATACACACACAAACAGGAGCAGTCGGGTAAATCGCATGTGATTCGTACAGGAACTGCGCCACATTCCTGTTCAAATCACATGCAATTCTTTGCAGTGCGATTTGCACCAATTTTTTTGTACTGACGCAAATCGCACTGCAAAGTATCGTTACTCAGTATCGGGAAGTACTTGACCGAAAGTATCGGTACTCGTTCCCACCGATAAAAAACTGGTATTGATGCAACCCTAGTTTTATGCTTTTATTATAATGCACTAGGTATATGTATATGAAAACTTTCAGAATACCAAAATTATGTATGTGACATGCATTTGCATTTGGGAAAAAAACGTAATTCTGCTTAATTTTGTGTTATATCACATCTCAGCTCAAAAAAAAAATGGTAACAGAAATTTCAAAATTTTAAGTATTGCACTTTTTATTTATGTAATAATTACCATATACATTTCAAACGTGAACATAAAAGCTTGAGTGCAATAGTGTTTAGAATTTATTTTAATTCACTAGCATTGTGCTCCTCTAAGCAAATTGCACAGCTTTTGACTTATTTGGTGCTATTAGGGTCTAATGAATAATTGGCCCTTTTCATTCAAGTCAATTGTGTGTGACGTTAGTACAGCATTTTTTTTTCTAGCTCAGTTAGCTGCTGTACTCCAGGCTCCAAGCTGATCTAATCCATTAAGCTAAATAAGGGCACATTACCTCCTGAGATGTATAAATACTTAGAATGATGTCAATTAAATTACTGAGTGAGCAAATACAATATAGAGACAAATGAGAGCCACCTTGGTTTTGTAAAATAAAGCAGACTATATCAGAGTCCAGTCATCCAGTCAGCTAATGTTCCATCAATTTACTAGGATGCCATTATACAGTAATGTTTACTGACTTGTCACTGCTGTCACAGTAAAAAATAGACTAGGCTTGAAAAACGGTAACACTGTGTTCTGTCCTAGCTGTGTTTAGGAAGTATTTTTGATCAGTTATGATTAATTTGACTCAGTACAACACTACTGGAGTACAAATTAATGCTTTGAAAGCCACAATACTCAAACCATACCATATTGGTCACATACTATAAGGAAATGCATATAATAAAATCAAGACTTTAGTAAGGTAAATAACAATGTTCTACAGTGTCTTGGAAAAGTATTCACACCCCTCGAAATTTTCCACATTTTGTCATGTTACAACCAAAAACGTCAATGTATATTATTGTGATTTTACGTGATAGACCAACACAAAGTGGCACATAACTGTGAAGTGGAAGAAAAATAATAAATTATTTTCATTTTTTTTTTTTACAAATACATATCTAAAAAGTAGGGTGTGCATTTGTATTCAGCCCTCTTTACTCTGATACCCCTAACTAAAATTGAGTGGAACCAATTGCCTTCAGAAGTCACCTACTCAGTAAATAGAGTCCACCTGTGTGTAACTCAAGCCCTGTACACACAGCCGGGATTCTGGTCAGGAAAAAAACGTTGTTTTTCCTGACGAGATTACTGGCAAGATTTTCTTGCCGGCCGAGTGTACACAGAAAAACTGCCGTTCTTTGAATGGCACGAATGCGGTGACTTCTTAGACTACGATGAGCATACACTCGTCACATTCGCTGCCATCGCCGCCATCTTGCTTCACCCTACCTATGCCTTGGAAGCTATCGCGCATGCGTTAAAGTCATTTCGAGCATGCGCAGGTTTCCACGGAGACAGGTAAGTATACAAACGCTCGGGTTTCTCGGCAGGAAAACACTGCCGAGAATCACGACGAGAAAATAGAGAGCAAGTTCTCTATTTTTCTCGTCAAGATTCTGGGCAGTTTTCTCCACAAGAAACCTCAAAGCCTCGTACACACGCACGGTTTACTCGGCAAGAAAGCACTGCCAGCAGTTTTCTTGCTGTTTCTGGCCGAGAAAACCGTGCGGGGCTTGCTCACCATTGACCACCTATAGGGTTGCCATCTAGTGGGGACCTATTAATACATGTTTTATTGTCTTTTCAGGCTGGGTTCACACTGGTACGGCAGGATTGTTGTACGTTGTACGACTGTCATCCTACTTTGGTCCTACTTTCATCCGACTTTAATGAACAGGATAAGATTTTTCTCAGACTTTGAGATAGTCTGACTTGTCCTTTGACCAATCAAAACAATCCCAGTGTGAAATAAATTCCTTTTACTGCTGCTGTAACCACCATGTCGGATGTCACACGTCAGGTGGTTAAGACAAGGATCTGGCTTTGATCCTACTTCAATGATATTCAATGGGCTGAAGTAGGATCAAAGTCAGACCAAAGTAGTGCAGGAACCTTTTTCAAAGTCGGACCAACTTGTGTCAGACAAGTTAAGACGGCTCTCATAGGGAAACATTGATTTGCATACGTCCCAATGACAGAGCTTTTGTCGTACAAGCTTGAACCCGACCTAAACATGAGTACATGTTTGTCGTTTTTCATTTTACCAATATGTTTTATTAAATGTTACACTTAGGTAGTGGTGCTTTTCTCTCCTCCTTTTTTCTGTTTCTTCTCAGTCCAAGACTATTAAAGAAGCCAATATCCAAGACGCTAGCATTCATAAGTTGTTTTTTTTTATCCTGTAAAGTGCAGTTCTTGCAGTATTTGTTGCCAAGATAGTTACGTTTATCTCATTTAAGCTCAAGATACACAGCAGGGAGTTGAGATATTTATGTGTTCCAGCAGCACAGTCATCTGTAATGCAATTGTAGCTTGTTTAATTGAGAAAAAAAGCTGAATGAAAAATGTAACCCTGGTATGTCTGGACGAGTTGCACAGCTCCATTTGTATCAATATACTCAAGGAAGACACAAAAGAAAATTTGATTTCTAAGCAGTAGCAGATCAACTTACCATCAGGAGATTTTCTATAACAGCAGCAAACCTTTTTTTCCTATCAGCAAATACAACAAAGCAAGCTAGATTAAATCATTTAAGTATATGTGAATCCTTACCTTGTAAAACAACACATTCAGTTTAAAATAGAAATCCAAGGCAAAACATGTATCTATGTATGTAAAAAAAACATTATAAATACATTTTAACATAATCTCTGTTCTCAGCTGCATAAGAGGTGGGGGTGGAGACTGCAAAATAAATTCTTAGCAGGAGTTAAAGAGAGAGCGCTGATCTCTCAAGTGAAGAGCTGTGTAGGTGGAGGCGTGTCATCACAAGTCCTGGGTATGGTACAAATCTTTGTAAATAGTTATTTTTTCAAATGCAGTAATGTTACTATGTATATAATGTTGAAGTTTAAATAAAGCTTTTAAAAAAAAAAAGTCTTGGTTATTGTAGGACAGAAAGTCTGTGCTCTCAGTATAGCTTGAAAACTGACTATGCTGGTAGGGATGTGCTTTTATGTCTAGCATGGTCACTTTGAAATAGGAAAGCAGGAGGACTGGCAGGATTACCAGATATTTCCCACAAAGGAAGAAATACAAACAGGTTACTTTTTAACACAAGTAAATTGTACAACAGACACATATCTGACATATGAAAAGTTGGGGGTTCCTTTATAGCTCTATGTCAGCATGGGAGATGATAGACTCCACCACCTCTCTATGCTAACAGGACCAGATATGAATCATGGAACTCCCACCCTAAACATTTTTCTTTTTTTTCTTTTTTTCTTTTTTTATTATCATCTAGTACTGATAAATTCACTGCAATTTATCTGTTTGTGCTGGACAAGGTTTCCCCCAGAAGAGATCGAGAGAGAGAGAGAGACAGGTGAATCATAAGAGGACCAATGAGAGCTGGAGGTGTGTGTCTATATAAATCCAGGAAGTGAACAGGCAGCAGCTTCAGCTGCCCACAGTTAAAATGGATGCAGCTAGACTTAGTGGAGGGAGACTTCTGCAGCATATTTGTCAAGTACAGTGATTTGTTTGCAATGCTATTATTTCTTATAGGCACTCCCAAATTGTGAAAAATTTACAAAAATGTGCCAAACGCATTTGGCTCAATGACAAAAAATGGTACTTGAGTACCAAAAATGGGCAACACAAAACATGACATGTTGCTCCGGTGTGAATGCAGCCAAAATTTTCCCCTAAGGCCCCTTTCACACGGGGTGGATCAGTAATGATCCGCCCCGTAAACCTCCGCTTGCTCAGTGGGGATCACTCTGTTGATCCCTGCTGAGCCGACGGATGACAGGGCGGTCCCTGCACAGTCTTTTCTCCGCCCTCCCCTATGGGGGGGATCCGATGAACACGGACCGTCTGTTCGTGTTCATCCGATACGCAGACAGAAAAAAAAAATAGGGTTTTCTTCCGTCTGCAGAATCGGATCATTGCGGAGGCGGGTGAGATCGGGTGTCAGTGGATGTTCATCCGCTGACATCCGCAATCTCATAGGGACCAATATATGTCCCTTTTTCATCCACAAACGCATGGATGAAAAAGTGGACATACGGTCCGCAGGTGTAAAAGGGGCCTAATTGTTTTTTTGTTTTTTGATTTTTTTCTTGACTGCTATTCCTTCCTGTTCTTTACTGCATCTGTTCTTTAGTCGAGCACAGCCACTCTGAAATGCAAGCTAAACAGCATCTTGTGCATCTTTCACCCTGGAATGGAACCCATGATGAATTACAGTAGTCACTTTCTAGGAGCACACTGATTGGGAAATTTTTGACTGTACCACCTGTATCTTCTGTGCATGAGCAGAGGCAGATGTAAAATCTGGGCATTTAACATGAATTGCAGCAGCTCATGCTAGGCCACCCACTATCTCTGTCACAATCAGGCTCGAAGACCAGTTGCTATAGCAGTAGCAGGACTATCACCGACCAACAGGATAGGTACACAGGCAGTCACCCTGGTGGATGATGCTAGCTCACCTGAGGTGCGGCATCTAAGTACTAACTGATGTTCACCAGAACTCCTCATGGTGGAGATGGATTTTGCTGCATGTTAGTACCAGGTCGCAGTCCTCGGGATTGCCTCACCAGGAGGTGAGAAGGTCCAATAGTGGATAAGCAGGTAAGGGTCAAAAAGAATGTGGTCAGTAAACAAGACAAATGTCAGTAACGAGTAGTTGCAGGTTCGGATCAGGCAAAAACATAGTCGAGGACCAAGCCAAGGGTCGATAATCAGTGGTGGCAAAATATGGACAGCAGCAGGGAAGACAAATGTTAGATACTGGCTGAAGAGAGCACAATAATCTGGCAAACAGGAAGTGCAAAGGGAAGGCTTAAATCGGGAATTTTATAGGAGGAGCAAAGAGTTCAAGGTTCAAGGCAGGATTATCCAAGGAATTGTTCAAGGAACTGTCCAGCATTCCAGCATTTGAGGAGACTCAAGAATGTCTTGGAACTTTTTGCCCCTAGGATTTTCTTCTGGGAAAATTGTAAATTCAGAGTTGCCTTTCTGGAGTGGCTCAGACAACATCCTTGATAAGGCATCAGCCTTACCATTCCTTGACCCAGGTCATTACAATATGATAAAATTAAACCTGGAAAAGATCTTGGCAGATCTAATGAATTTTAAATGTGTATGATCAGTGGGAACAGTTACAGAATGATTAGCCCATTCCAATAGATGCCTCCATTTGGTAAAGGCTTCTTTGCTTGCCAGCAACTCCTCATTGAAGTTGAAGATCTGGACCATAATAACAAGTAGGGTATTACCTGGGTGTTAATATGAAAATACTTCCGCTCTCTGTGCAGATCTCAAGGTCCTGATAGGATGACATATGGTGGGAGAGTGGGGAGAGGAGACATAGGCATGGCCATATAGCGGGAGGTGAGCGTTGACCGCAATCTGTGTTAGCCCTGTCCGGGCTGCGGTTGCTGCTTACCTCCCGTTGTGCAGCCCAGTCATCAACAGGCCACAGATCCATACTGGTTCATAGCCCGGGGGTTGGGGACTCCTGCAGTAGACAGCTCTTGTTATATGGCCCGGCAGCACATACCCACCAGGCACATGCCAGGTTTGCCCTTTGGCCAGTCCGGGTCTGTGAGTCATTTTGATTTTGTGTGGTAATAATATTTGTGTATAAATGTTTAATGTAGAAATATAGTTAGTTTTGTGTACTTCTTTATTATATCAAATTATCATACAGGATAAAACTGGATAAAAATGATCAAGAACGAGAGAAGAGTGGGATTGTATGAAAGTATAAAAGAATGTTCATAAAGAAGAGCGGGTATAAATGAAAGAAAAGAATGACAATTTTCACAATTACATGTTCAAATTTTTGCTGACAGTATCCAACCATGTTATTCGTGATGATCATCTACTTTTTCAGTTAAGTAAGTAAGTACTTAAGTAAGTTGAAGTAATTCTAAAGGGGGGAAAATGTGTTAAATAATTAACATATCATACTCACTTGCTCTGTAAAATGGTTTTGCACAGAGCAGCCCCAGTCATCCTTGTCTGGAGGAGGACTGGGGATGCTCTGAGCAAAACCATTTCACCCCCCCCCCCCGCCCGAATGCCCCAATAGCAAGCTGCTATGCTATGGGGCGCTAGTGCAGGATTGATTACGAGCTGCTCTGATTGTGTCCATTGTCACTCGCTCCCTCCTCACGGGCTGTGATGATTGACAGTACCAGGAATCGAAGGCTCCCGCTGCTGGGCACATTGGATTGAGTTCAGGCTCAGGTAACTGTAAGGCCGCGTACACACGGTCGGTCCAAACCGACCGTATGTACGGCCCATCGGTCTGTTGTCCTTCGGACAAAAATTAGAGAACTTGCTTTAAAATCGAACCGCGCATGCTCAGAATCATGTCGACGCATGCTTGGAAGCATTGAACTTCGTTTTTTTTCAGCACATCTCCTACGCCGTCGTATCTTAGCTGCATATTCACGCTGGCCGCTAGGGGCGTGTACGTTGATTTACGCCTAGAATATGTAAATGAGCAAGATACGCCTATTCACAAACATACTTGCGCCCGATACGCTGTTTACGTAAGGCGTTTTTCCGGCGTAAAGATAAACCACCAAAAAGATGGCGCAGCCCATGCAAGGTATGGACGTCGGAACAGCCGTCGTAGTTTACATTGTTTGCGTAAGCGTATGTGAATGGGGCTGGGCGTAGGTTACGTTCATGTCAAAAGCAATGAGTATTTGCGACGTGATTCTGAGCATGCACGCGCATGCACCGTACGATCTGCGCTTCATTTACATGGGGTCACGATTCATTACCATACAACACGCCCCCTACCTGCCTATTTTGAATTAGGCGGGGTTACGCCGGGCCATTTGCGCTACGCCAACGTAACCTAGGAGGCAAGTGCTTTGTGAATACAGTACTTGCCTCGCTATGTTGCGTCGGCGTAGTGCAAATGGGATGCGCTACGCCGGCATAAAGATATGCGCCTCTACGTGAATCTGGCTGTAACGGACCTATGAACTATTCTGCCTACAGAGGACTGCATGACTTGTTACTGAGCTCAAAGGGTTAATTTTAGAGGGACTTTTTCACTGCTAAATGCTAATTGACGCTCTGTTGTGTATTACCAGTTAACAGCCTCTTGCCAGGTGTATGCTAACGTGATGATCTGTGAGTGTATTGTTCTAAAGGTTAATTGAATTCTATTGAGAAAGGAATGTGCCCGGCCAGGTCATGTTAAGTAGATCTCGGTGCCGGAACGTCTAGAGACTGATTGATTCAAGGAGATCATTGTGTTTGAGTTCTGGTAATGAAGAAATGTTTATAATTAGCTCAAATAAGGTGATTGAAGCTTCCCCACGGTGTGATGTGTGGGTGGGGACAGTTTGATTGTTCATGTGGCTTGAATACTGTATAAAATCTCAGAGTGAACCATTAAAAAGGCAGTCCTGCTTGACTCTGCAAACGTAGCCCGTCTCGTTTCTTGAAAGGGCGTTCGATGGGATATACCGGCGGTACCTGCATATCGCAGCTTGCCAGGGAAAAGGACTTCTCCAACGGCTGAGACCCTCTCCCTAGCTGGGTAGCCGTTACATTGGTTGGCAGCGGTGGGATGGTCCTTTTATCCAAAGAGCAAGTGCTGAATGGAGTCGCAGTACGCCAGGCTGAAAAGATCCACACTAAAAGATTTATTAGAGAGTCGTGGTAGGAGCGCCAGCAACAGACCACGGAGGGAGCCGATAGCTGACCTGCTGGAGCTGGACGAAATGGATGGATCTATGGAAGGAACTGAGCCCCTTGCACCGGTCAGCGAGGAAAATGTAATTACTGGGATTGTACAGCGGAGATTATCCTTGTATCCAGAAACGTCCGTGGAGCTAATCAACCAGCTGTTCCGGGAAGCAAGGGAAGAGATACAAACTAAGAGGGGACAAGAACTGGAACTGGTAAGAGCGAGACAGCCCATTACACATGCAGTTCCTACCCCCCCACCCGCGGCTACAGGAAAGAAAATACCGTTCACTGCATTTAAAGCTTTTGTAGAAAGTGAGGAGGAAATCGATGGATATTTGGCGGATTTTGAGAGGCAGTGCTCACTACACCAGGTACCACCAGACCAATGGGTCACTATTTTGTCGGGGAAATTGTCGGGCAAAGCCAATGAAGCCTTTCGGGCTCTCGCCCCAGAGGATATTTTACAATATCAGCAAGTTAAAAAGGCGCTGCTAACCCGATATGCCGTAACGCCAGAAGCCTACCGCCGGCGCTTCCGGGAGTCCAAGAAGAAGGCTGTGGACTCCCACATGGAATGGGCCAACCAGTTACAAAGGGTGGCATACCTTTGGGTCCAAGGGTGCAAGGCCAACACCGGGGAGGAAGTATTGCAGCTGTTCCTAATGGAACATTTTCTCCAAGACCTGGCCGCAGACATACAAGACTGGGTACGAGATCGCCGTCCCGCTAACTTAAACGAGGCGGCTCGACTAGCAGATGAGTACGCGGAGACAAGGAAAGTAAGCCAGGGTACTACGCGGCTGGCTCAGAAGGTAGAACCGCGTACTCCAACCGTCACCCCACGCCCAGAGTTTCGGGCTCCAGTCCCACCACGTCCTCAGGGGCCTAGCAACTACCCCCGGGATTCGCCTAGGGTGACGTGCCATCACTGCAGCGACACGGGACATATTGCTCGTTATTGCCCTTTGAGAGCTACAAATAACAACTGGAGACGCACAACACCCAACACAGAGGTCACTCCATCACGTCCCTCTGCGGCCCACTGCCTGGAGACCAAGGGGGGCCCTGAGGAATGTCTGGGAATTTGGTATGAGGCAGACCCAATAAAAGCGGCCTCTCCGGATAACCGTCAGCATCACCGTCAGGAGGTACGGGTGAATGGACAAGTAGAACAAGGCCTAAGAGATTCCGGGACTACTATCACTCTGATTCAAAAACATCTGGTAAAGCCAGAGAACGTGTCCACTCGCACAGTTGCCGTCCGGGTCGCAGGGGGTGCTGTATTTCGCGTACCCACCGCCTGGGTGCACTTAGACTGGGGAGCCGGGTCAGGAAAGACCACAGTTGGTATCATGGACAACCTACCTGCCGAGGTGGTGCTGGGCAACGACATTGGCCCTCTGACTTCGGCTTATTTACCTACACCTGCTGTTGCTTGTCCCGAGACCACCCACGTTGCTGGAATCAACTCGCTTCCTGCTGAGAACCGGGTAAGACTACCTTCCCCAACATGTACTGTAGATCTGGCACAATATCACAGTCTAAAATGGGAATGTGACAAGTTGGCCAGTGAGAAATCAGAGATGCAACGACACTATGTCATGTATTATGAGATGTCCCGTGGCTTGAACATTGAAATGCACAAACAGGCGGAAATTGTCAAAAGATTAAATGGGATTTGCATCCAGGTGGTGCAGTATCTGTCCCAAGAGCATCAGCAACAGGTTTTGGGAGCCATTGAGAGAGCAAAGCAAGTGACTGTTCCAGAATTTAATTCCATTATTCACCTTCACCATCAGCTACCGACCTGGTAATTGAAAGAAGAACTAATGAGTTGGGCTTTAAGGGCACACAGGGTACCTGTAACTGTGCTCTCTAACGAAGCCTATATATAACAAGATTGTATACTGTTGTAATCACTGCTGTAGTATTAGTTGCTGACTTAATTTCGTAATTTTTTGATTTTATGTCGTTCCACTTTTATGATATTTCATACTAAATAAATCTCTAGTTTTCTACATCTATTTGTACTGTGTGCCCTTAAAGCCCAACCTTTTAGTTCTTCTTTCAATTCTTGTTATATCGGGGCGTTGGCACATTATATACAGGTGCATTCGCGGTGTCACCACGCGATATATGCACATTAAAATAGGTCCCCTCTTTCTACAAAATTACCGACCTGGTAAGCCAATGGGAATGCCGACGGACTGTCCAGGCAAACGGAACTTTTACCTTAACAGTAGACCGGACATCCCCAAGTTGACCCGAAAAGGATCAATCCGGGTCTGCCGGAGTGTTCCACAAAAGGGGAGTAGTGTAACGGACCTATGAACTATTCTGCCTACAGAGGACTGCATGACTTGTTACTGAGCTCAAAGGGTTAATTGTAGAGGGACTTTTTCACTGCTAAATGCTAATTGACGCTCTGTTGTGTATTACCAGTTAACAGCCTCTTGCCAGGTGTATGCTAACGTGATGATCTGTGAGTGTATTGTTCTAAAGGTTAATTGAATTCTATTGAGAAAGGAATGTGCCCGGCCAGGTCATGTTAAGTAGATCTCGGTGCTGGAACGTCTAGAGACTGATTGATTCAAGGAGATCATTGTGTTTGAGTTCTGGTAATGAAGAAATGTTTATAATTAGCTCAAATAAGGTGATTGAAGCTTCCCCACGGTGTGATGTGTGGGTGGGGACAGTTTGATTGTTCATGTGGCTTGAATACTGTATAAAATCTCAGAGTGAACCATTAAAAAGGCAGTCCTGCTTGACTCTGCAAACGTAGCCCGTCTCGTTTCTTGAAAGGGCGTTCGATGGGATATACCGGCGGTACCTGCATATCGCAGCTTGCCAGGGAAAAGGACTTCTCCAACGGCTGAGACCCTCTCCCTAGCTGGGTAGCCGTTACACTGGCCAAGAAAGTTTTTTTTACCTTAATGCAGAGAATGCATTAAGGTTAAAAAACCTTCTACCATTTGGACTGCCTGTCTTTTTCCAGTGAGTTGTTATTCTCATAATATGTCTAAAATAATATACCTTCAGTAAAAGCAGGACATAATTTATTGAAGGATTCATCTATTTGTTTTTCTAACTGTTTACAATATTTTCAGAATCCTTTACTAACATCAAAGTTCATCTTGCTTCTTTGTTGTTCATCTTTCACATCTTTAGAGATTTACAGAAATTACCATAGAACTGGACCATTCCGATCTTTGTTCTTATGGACAAATTAGTACCTTTTGAAGATCTTTTCCATTTCTTTCATTCTTGCTATTTCAAGTGCAAGTTGCTATGAAATCTGGATTACTGGACCCCAGATTAATCCAAGGAGACAGAAGCCATCTACTATTTCTATACCCCCAGGCTCTTGAGTTCTTCTACATCTTCAGCTATTAACATAGTGTCATCAGCAAAGCAAAGGTTGGTGGTGTTTTCTCCACCATTGTTGAAATCTCCTCTTTGTCCAGCAATGCTTTTCTCATGGTATGTTAAGAATATAAATATAATACTGTGTTGATGCTGTTAAATTTAGCCTGAGCATGAATGAAAGTCGATGCCCAGGTAAGTGTGAAGTATAATTTTTTTCAAATTGAAATCTTTTTTTTTTCAGTAACTGGGTCCCTTCAATTCATAGCATTACATTTATAGGTTTCCAGGAAGGGTGATTATGGCTATTTGTGCCTGTATGGATACATTTGCTCTTTGTAATGTAATGGCATACTGAAGGAGTTAAAGGAAGTTGTCTGGCTCAAATATTAAGTTCAGATGCTGGCAGGCAATCTGATGGATGAGCACAGGGTCAATTCCACTGCTGTCTGTTTAATTCAATTGCGATTGGCTGCTGATGTCACTTAACCAAATATAACAAATGTGGCTTCTTTTGTCATTACAATTTATTGTGTAACAGCCATCTCGTCTAGCGTCAAGGTCAAATACTAAATAAAATGCTTCCCCGAATAAGTACAATGGCAGTCTAATTTAAGATACAGTTTGCTTCAGTAATGCAGCATCATATGTTTGTGATGAGTAAAAGTTGTACTGCATGCATTTTTATCTTTTGTCCTTTATCTGAGTCCAGTGAAAAATGTTGACAACACAGGATTATGTATTAAAGAGCCTACACATTATACATATAAGGGCAAAAGGACACCACCCTTGTGCTCCTCGGCAATTATTAGGATATTAAGGCATTTTGATACACATGAGTTCTAAGCAATACATTCACTTTATTTTACCTTTAATTCTATAGAATTAAAGTGGTTCTAAAAC
This sequence comes from Rana temporaria, assembly GCF_905171775.1. Classification (NCBI taxonomy): domain Eukaryota; kingdom Metazoa; phylum Chordata; class Amphibia; order Anura; family Ranidae; genus Rana; species Rana temporaria. The sequence continues at coordinate 220,197,711 of NC_053490.1, forward strand.
CTTAAGGATTTTCACCCTAATGTATTGTATGCATTAAGGTGAAAAACCTTTTGTGCTGCAGAATGCTCCCAGCCCGCCCCCCTTATACTTACCTGAGCCTGATCAGATCCAGCGATGTGCATGAGAGCATTGGGTCTCACCGCTGTCTCCCTCCTTCCTGGGAAGATTGATAGCAGCAGGAGCCATTGGCTTCTGCTGTTGTCATTCTCATTCTGTGCTGAGCAGGCAGGAAGACCCCATGCAAAGTGGCTTTCCATAGGGGCACTTGCCAAAGAGGAGGGTCAAGAGTGCTGGCGGGGGACCCAAAAGAGGAGGATCAATGTTTCTCATTGCAAAATCATTGCACAGAGCAGGTAAGTATGACATGTTTGTTATTTTAATAAAAAATAAATAAATTAAGCTTTAATGTCGCATTTCTTTACATTCATTTTGTGGGTCCACAAACCAGGCCACCTCCACTTTCATTTGCAGTAGCTGCTAATTCTTTACCACAATGTTGAAAATCAGTGATGCATATTTATGTATGGGAGTCTATATTAAGTCTATAGATCAGTAATGGGAAACTACGTAAATATAGAGGCCTCAAGTGTGGCCCCAACATGTGTGGAGGGACATACAACAGCTTAGTTTCTGTGAATGTCCTATTGTTAGTTATGAGGATGGCACTAATAGGATGTTAACAGTAAGTGTTTTATCTTTATTTTTCCCTAGTTGGCTATACAACGAAATGGAAGTTTTACTTTAGGAGAGTTTCCTCCTCTTGTGTCTTTACATCACAATGCACCCAGAAAAAAAGAGATTAATGTTTGTAAATTGTTAATGTGACATTAAAATACGTGTTTAGATCTCTCCCTTTTACATGGTCCGCAACACATCTCTCATATCTAGGTATTGTACTTACCCCTGATCTAAAAGATATTTTCTCCGCCAACTACCTTCCACTGTTATGAAAAATGTCAAATTATTTAAAGCAATGGTCAACTCTCCCCTTATCTTGGTTAGGTAAAATAAATGTTATAAAAATGAATATATTACCCAAAATTGTATTTCTCTTTAGAGTTTTACCCATTCCTAATCCAGCCTACTTCCTCAGAAACCTACAACGAAAAACACAATCATTTGTATGGAGCACTTTAAAATCTCGAATCTCTCCACACACCCTATACATCCCTAAACTTAAAGGAGGTGTAGGTTTCCCAAACTTTACCACTTATTTTCATGCTGCGCAAATAGCAAACATTCCCAAATACCATGTAAGCCATGAAATTCCACTATGGGTAGTAATTGAAACCATTGATAGCGACCCAATCTCTATACCAAATCTCATTTGGTCCACCTCCTCTAACCACAAAATAATCGACAATAAGATTACTAAACATACAATCTCTATTTGGGAAAGATTCAAAATAACCCAGGGTTTACAATCCCCACATGTACCCCTTATATATTTTATGAGAAACTCAAAGTTTTACCCAGCCCTCACATTTCCTATAACCTTCACAAGATGGATTTCAGCGGGTCTAACACAATGTTGTGACTTTTCATCACCTGCCTCATTTAAAACATTTTCAGAAATACGTGAAAGTCATAAACTTTTTATACTCCACATTCTGTCCTTTTTCTTTCTTTTTATCTCTCACTTCTTCAAATATATAACTCAAGCTATCTCATTATATAAAATGGTAAATGTGAATATGTAAATACGATATCTAATTTTTCTCCTATTATTTTAATAATTAACATGAATAAGATCCTTCTCCCCCCCTATTTCAGCGAGTTGAACCGATTCATTGCTAAAATTACAATTGCTCCATAGCTATAGTTCATATCATAATTATATCCTGTTCCGTTTATATCATAATATTCTATAATATTTTATATGAGTTCAAATGTATTAGACTAACATGATTGGTTTGACTTTAACCTGCTTTAATGATTCCTTTAATATTTCTCATAGGATCTACAAATATTTATAAGATTATTCTATGTTTCAAATACTCTCTTATTACATGATACCATTTTTCTTTTTCTTTAAACTTTTATTGCCAATTGTATCTACTGTTTTCTCTTTACTTTAACCCCAATAAACAAATTTGACAACAAAATAAGTGTTTAAGTCATTAAGTTTCACACTTAAACGGGTTGTAAAGGTTTGTTTTTTATTTTCTAAATAGGTTCCTTTAAGCTAGTGCATTGTTAGTTTACTTACCCTTTTCCTTTGATTTCCCTTCTAAATGTTTTTTTTTTGTTTGTTTTCTTTGTCTGAATTTCTCACTTCCTGTTCCACATCAGTAAGCTGTTCTAAATGACTTTTCACCACTCGGATGATGGTGGAAAGCTTACTGAGGAAAAACAGGAAGTGAGAAATTAAAACATTTAGAAGGAAAATCGAAGGAAAAGGTAAGTGAACCAACAATGCACTAGCTTAAAGGAACCTATTTAGAAAATAAAAGACGAACCCTTACAACCCCTTTAAACCCAAAAGTATTATAAATGTCTTTACATGTAATATTACATTATAAACATAATCCCTAAAGCAGTTGTAAAGGTTATTTTTTTATTAAAATTATAAACATGTCATGCTTACCTGTTCTGTGCAATGGTACCTTCTCTTCTGGAGTTCCCCACATGCATTCTTTTCTCCTGCTCTCCTACATGTGCCACCATTGCAAGCTGTGTGCCATATTGCAAATGTGCGGGTGCACTCCTGAGCCAAGCTGTAGACACACAGTGCAGCTTAGTCCCGCCCCCTGCTCCTTCCTAACAGGATTTTACTGACAGCAGCAGGAGCCAATGGTTACCACTGCTGCCTGAGTCTCCTATGTGTGGAAAAATGAGATGCAACCAGGCCCTGGCTGGATCAAGACAGGACTTTGGTGAGTGTTTGGGGGGGAGTCACAGCAAGTGGTAAAATGTTTTTTATCTTAAAGCAGGGAATGTATTAAAGTAAAAAAACTTTTTAACTTTAGAACCAGTTTAATTATACAGTTGTGTTGAAAATCATTCAACCCCCCAATGCTGTAAAGGGTTTTAGTGAATTTAGTGTACATTTGTAATTGTATTCAGAATGAAATCCTACAAGGACTTCTTAAAGAACCATATGCAACTAAAATGACATCAATTGGTTTTGTAATACAGTAGTAAATGTTTATTTTGTGAATTCTTAATTTACACAATTATTCAACCCCCTAAAGACTACTACTCTGAAGAACAGAGGTTCATTGAAGTGTTTTCAATCCGGTATTGAAAACACCGGTCGATGTCAGGGAGCTGCAATAAAGCCTAATAAGCACCAATCAGGCAGCTTTCAAATGACTTTGATACTCGGCTCCTTCTAGACATTTACTAGTGTGGTTACAAACATGGTGAAGTCAATGGAATTGGTCGGGAAGACAAGAGAAGAGGTGATTACTCTTCACAGTAAGGGCAATGGCTATAAGAAGATTGCAAAGATGTTAAACATACCAAGAGACACCATAGGAAGCATCATTCGCAAATTAAAGGCAAAGGGCACTGTTGAAACGCTACCTGGTCGTGGCAGAAAGAAGATGCTGACTTTGACTGCTGTGCGCTACCTGAAGCGTAGAGTGGAGAAAAGTCCCCTTGTGACTGCTGAGGAACTGAGAAAAGATTTGTCAGATGTGGGTACTGAAGTTTCTGCTAAGACAATACGGCTCGCACTGCATAATGAAGGCCTCCATGCCAGAACTCCCAGGCGCACCCCCTTGCTGTCTCCAAAGAATAAGAAGATTCGACTGCAGTATGCAAAAATCATGTGGACAAACGACAGAAGTTTTGGGATTGTGTTCTCTGGACTGATGAAACAAAATTAGAAGTGTTTGGGCCCATGGATCAACGCTATGTTTGGAGGAGGAAGAACAAGGCCTATGATGAAAAGAACACCATGCCTACTGTGAAGCATGGCGGGGGTCAATCATGCTTTGGGGCTGTTTTGCTTCTGCAGGTACAGGGAAGCTTCAGCGTCTGCAAGGTACCATGAATTCTCTTCAGTAACAGGAGATAGTGGATAACAATGTGATGCAGTCCGTCACAAACCTGAGGCTTGGGAGACGTTGGACCTTTCAACAGGACAATGATCCCAAGCATACCTCCAAGTCCACTAGAGCATGGTTGCAGATTAAAGGCTGGAATATTTGGGAGTGGCCATCGCAGTCACCAGACTTAAATCCGATTGAGAACCTCTGGTGGGACTTAAAGAAAGCAGTTGCAGTGCGCAAGCCTAAGAATGTGACTGAACTGGAGACTTTTGCCCATGACGAATGGGCGAAGATACCCGTAGATCGCTGCAAGACACTTGTGTCAAGCTATGCTTCAAGTTTAAAAGCTGTTATAACTGTAAAAGGATGTTGTACTAAGTACTAAGATTGAATGTCAATTGGGGGTTGAATAAAACTGATAATGATGTGAGCACAGAAAAGACATTTGTGGTTATTTCATTATAAATGTTATGTTATATTTGTCTGACCTACACGTGCCTCTTTGATTTAATTGTAAGCAGGATGACAGGATGATCAAAATCAGTGTCAAACTGGGCAAAACAATCAATTTCAGTGGGGGTTGAATAATTTTGAATACAACTGTATTTACATCTGTTGTATGTAGCGTATTAAAAAACAGATTGATTCTGCCATTTGCTGGCACTACCTTCTCTGTGTCCCCGCTGCAGCATTAAATCTTGTGGATCACATGTTGCCACCTGTACTGCATGTACTGTACTTACAGTATTAGTCAGGAGGAAGCCATTCCTTCTTTGTCCCAGTCTTGGCATCCCATGTGATTATAGCGTCATATCTATGGGTGGATACTCAGTGTTCGGTTCCAAGCCACTCCCTCTCTCCCATCCTTGTTATGTGACCATTACAAAGCCAATCAGCAATGTGTGGCCATAGAAAGTGAGTTCAGCCTTCCTTATATGATGTACTGCATATAGCATATGGCAATTGATTCCCATATGTTACTCTTGCAGGCAGGAACAAGTAGAAAAGCATCACATGACTACCACAACACAGAGTGCATATAATATGTTTGGGAGTTTTTTTTATTTTTAAACAAAAAGCAGAAGCTTTATGTATATACATATTTGTAGCAATCAATAGGATTTAATAGTTGTAAGGTTAATATCACTTTAACAGGTCATGGTTACAGGCTACAAGCTATATTTAGTGGTAAATGCATTTTGTTTCTGGAAACGGAAACTCACTTTTATAAATACTGTTTTTTAAGTGCTCCAATTGACCTTATTCACCTAATTTATTCCATGTCTCTACAAATGAGCGTTGATGAATAACCTTGATCAACACAGTTTATTTTCACAACTAGATTGTTAATCATAGTTAAGAGCTATAAGCTGCAAACAGTATCCAAAAACAGACTTTGAAAAACGTTACCCAGCTTGTTTACAGAGGTAGCAACCAGTTATATGAGTCAGAGTTAAAGGATATGTAAAGGTTTGTTTTAAAAAAAAAAATGTTAAGGTGAAAAACTTGAGGATTTACAACCCCTTTAAGGTGATTCCTTTATTAATGTGGTAGTGACAGAATAAATGTTATTGTTAATCTTTGTTGCATCTAAAATCAGGGATATTTTTGTTTCATTTGTTAACACAAAATTTTATTATACCTGTGTGAGGAACACAAAGTACCTTTTATACAGTGGGTTCCTATAAGAGTTCATCCTGTCTGCATGCTGTGCTCTTCAGAAAGCACAACACTGGCTGCGTATGGAGACTGCACAAGCAGATGCCTTTCTGATGAGGATCACTACCTGATGGTAAATGTTATGGAATATTAATTTATAACGATTCATATTAAAAAGTGTTAAAAACACTCATTTAGACACTTTCCTAGATAGTATAAACAAAATCAGGCATGCCTACTTATTCCTCAGTATGTGGTTGATTCCATGTTACCTGTAAATAACTATAATTGTGAAAACACAGTAGGTGGCAGATAAATTGCCTGCATTTCTGCAGGAATGGCTACCAAAGTTTGATCGTTATCTAAATCTTAATAATAAATAAACACTTCAATTCAAAGTTAAAGTGGAGTTCCACCCAAAAGTGGAACTTCCGCTTAATCCACTCCTCGCCCCCTTACATGCCAAATGGCATGTCATTTTCTTGGGGGGGGGGGGGGGGGGGGGGGCTTCAGGAGGAGTGGGACTTCCTGTCCCACTTCCTCCTTCCATCCAGGGACCACTAAGGCGATACGTCACATTGCCTTTTAGTGGCCCCTCCCTGTAGGCGATCACCTGGGACACGTGACAGGTCCCAGCCTATCCACTCAGGGAGCGCTTGGCCGTTCGCGCATGCGCAGTAAGTGCCCAGCCGTGAACCCAAAAGCTGTCAAGGCCGGGTGCCCTCAGTTGCAATGGGGGTGCCGGCGGTGAAGGGGGGGACCGGAACAAAGCTCCCGGCGGCACGTCGCTGGACCGTGGAACAGGTAAGTGTATGTTTATTAAAAGCCAGCAGCTACACTTTTTGTAGCTGCTGACTTTTAATAAACATAAAAATAAGGCTGGAACTCCCCTTTAAGTTAATGTCTCGCATTAATGTCTGTGTGTAGATGTGGCTACACACAGTTAATATGGCTCTCCCAGCAAGCAAACCCGTGCAGGAAATAGTTATTTTGGGCCAGCTTGGCCCAAACAAACTATATAAAAGAACATTAAACGAGGAGTTAACCACTTCAATACAAGGCACTTACACCCCCCTCCTGCCCAAGCCAATTTTCAGCTTTCTGCGCTGTCGCTGTTTAAATGACATGCTAAACTGTACTCAAACAGAATTTTTATTATTTTGTTCCCACAAATAGAGCTTTATTTTGGTGGTATTTGATCACCTCTGTAGTTTTTTTCTTTTTTGCTAAAAATAAATAAAAAAAGACCGAAAATTTTGAAAAAAATAAACTTTTTTATTTTGTTTGTTATACAATTTTGGAAATAAGTACGTTTTCTCCTCCACTGATGGGCACTGATGAGGTGGCACTAACGGGCATTGACGATGGGCACTAATATGTGGCACTGATGAGCACTGGTAGGCGGCACTGATGGGTGCCACTGATATGCAGCACTGATGGGCATTGATATGCGGCACTGATGGGCACTCATAGGTGGCAGTGGTGGGCACTGATAGGCAACACTGGGCACTGAAAGGCTGCAATGATGGATACTTATGGGTGGCACTGATAGGCGGCACTGCTGGGCACTGATGGGCACTGATAGGCAGCACTTCTGGGCACTGATGGCCACTGATACATGGCACTGATGGGCACTAATAGGCATCCCTGGTGGCACTGGCACTGGTAGGCATTGTGGCTGGGCACTGATTGGCAGCTGCCTGGGCACAGATTGGCATTTCCCTGGTGGTCTAGGGGGGCATACCTGGTGGTCCAGTGTGGTGGCCATCCCTGGTGGTCCTGACGGCATCCTGGTGGTCCTGGGCGGGCATCCAAGGGGGGGCTGCACTCATAAACAATCAGCACAGACCCCCCTGTTAGGAGAGCAGCCGATGGCTCTTCTCTACTCACGTCTGTCAGACGCGAGTGAGGAAAAGACAATCAACGACATGGTAAAGAGCCTCCATCGGACTGACACACCACACCGCCGATTGCCATGATGGGCGCCCCCACGGGCACACGGCGGCTGTTATCCTGCTGAACGTCATATGATGCCCAGTCAGGATAACTGAACCACCGCCCGGCTGTCATTTTGCTATAGGCCGGGCGGGAAGTGGTTAAAGTGGATGTTAACCCGATTCATTGAATTTGACCTAAGCATATATATCTGTAATGTTATCTTATCGCTCCCCAAAGCACTAGGTCCTGGGTCTTTCTGCTACTCTGTTCTTCTGCATGATAACTTCTGAGAAGTTCTTTGACAATGATTAACAGAGAGCTGGTCTATTCACAGCACCCTCCTTCCTTCCTCTGCTTTTGGGTTGTGGGCTGGTCTTTGCTTTCCTTTCATATAAGACAGGACTTCGACTGACTGGGCCATAAAGTAAAGAAGCTTTGGGGACTGCCCACCCAAAGATACAGAAACCTGCAGGAATGAAAAATAAGGTATGCATTTCTACTAATTCTTTTTCCCCATAGCCAAACAAGCAGTGCTGGAGCTGGATTTGGGCTTTGAGTGACAATGCACTTTAAAAGTATTTTTGTATTTTGTATAAAGCAAGAAGCTAAAATTATGTAATTGTTTTTATATTTTAAAGCAGATAAAAACCACACTTGTAGGCCTCTTTCACACGTGCAGATCTGTCATGAAGATCCTGCCAGAAACAGGCGACTCAGACCTTGCGGTTCCTGATCGCGGCTGCAACCGCGCATGCGTGTGCGTGCACGTGTGCACACCTCTGTTGGAGCCAGGCGGGGTATTTAAACCGGCCTCTCACACACCATCCCTGCTGTCTGCTCTACAGCGTTGTGTATCTGAAACCTGATCTGAGACCCCGGTTTACCTGTGACTATTCCAGCCATCCGCCTGCACCTGATCCTTGGCCTGTTCTGACTACCCTTCTGTCTGCCCCTCTGTACCTCGCTGTCCGCCCGATAACCGACCCGGCCTGTCTGACCATCCAGTCAGTTCCAGTCCATCTGAATGATTCCAGTCTGTTCCTAGTTCCGGTCCAGCTGAACGATTCCAGTCTGTTCCTAGTTCCAGTCCAGTTTGCTGAGCTGATCCAGTCTGCTAAGCTGATCCAGCCTGCTGAGCCTATCCAGTCTGCTAAGCTGATCCAGCCTGCTGAGCCTATCCAGTCTGCTAAGCTGATCCAGTTCCGGTATTCCAGTTCCTGCAAGGAAGCTTCTGCTGGACTGATTCACTTCCTCTTCTTGTTGATCCTGCCAGGCACCCGTGCCACTCCTTACTCCTGTGCCTACTGTTACCCTATCAGGGGGCCATCCTTTGCAATTCGGGCTCACAACCATCAGGTACGTGACAAGATCGTTCAAGTCCACCTGTCAGTTTTTTGGCGGACCTGAACAGACGCTCCATTCAAGTCTATGGAGTGACGGATGTCAGCGGTGACCATGTCCGCTGACATCTGATCTGCTCTGATCCACTCAAATCAGACGTATGGCGATATGTTCGCCATCCGTCCTGGCAGATCGGATGAGATCTGATGAAAACGGACATGCTGTCTGTTTTCGTCCAATCTTTCTATAGCAATCAGTGGCACTCAACAGGTTCCTCCCCGCTAAGTGAGCAAAGAGAGACTTGTCATCCACCGCCTCAGCGGAGATCAACGGAGAGATCTCCCACTGAGCTGGTGGACTTCGCTGCAATGGATCCGCCCCGTGTGATTAGAATGCCTGATTCCAGTAATCCCTTCTGTAAGATTCCACTATCTTGGAGTATCACGTTCTTTTCCATCCATGACCGTGATTTTTTAAACCTATCGTTAACTGGTGATGTAGTAATATAAACTGTTGCTTGTGCTTTTAAATTAGGCAGTCCTTTTTTGTTATTCCCATTTAAATCGGAGGTCCACACAAAAAGTGACCTCCACTTTTCGGAACCCTCCCCTCCTCCGGTGGGCATTTGCACCCACTTCTGGGAATAGACTCCCGCGGGAGTCACGCTCCTTCCCGTCCCCCCCCTGCTGTCTTCTGGGAAACACACTGATCCCAGGAGACAGTGGGGACCAGTGAGGACGGGCCGTGCCACTCGTGCATGCACAGTAGGGAACCGGGCAGTGAAGCTGCTTCACTTTCTGATTTCCTCACCGAGGATGGCGGTGGGGGCAGCCGAAAGACGAGCGATTGCTCGGCTTCGGGTGCCAACATTGCGGGCATTCTGGCCAGGTAAGTGTCCATTTGTTAAAAGTCAGCAGCTGCAGAATTTATAGCTGCTGGCTTTTAAAAAAAGAATTGGGTGGACCTCCGCTTTAAGAGCTAAAAAAATCTACTTTAACTTTTTTCTTTTTTTTTTGTTGCAATAGTGTCAACAAACCCAAAGCAGAGAAAACATTGGCTGTCCAATTACTGGTTAAAGCCCTTATTTATAGTTATGTATGTTTTTTTTATTTCAATTTTTATCTTTATTTTTTTGGGGATACACGAGAAGTACATTTTGAAACAACAGCATGTATAATGCAAATTTAGAAAATCACTGTAACTGTACAGTTTGAAAACAACAGGTGCATATAAACAAGATCAATATTAGATCACCTGAGATAAGAAGACCATGGTGTGTATAGTTATGTATTTAAGGTGACACTGTCCCTAAAAAATTAAAATAAAGATTTTCAAAAAAAGACCCCCTAAAGACGGTGGATTATCCTGCCATCCGCACTGACGATCACCTATTATAAATTCATACTCCAGGAGTGTCAGCATCCTGCTTCCCCGGCTGTGCTCTGTGTCTCCTCCTACCCTTATGTCACTACAGGATAGAACCACTGAACTCAGGGGACCAGGAATGTAACATTCCCAGAACTCACAGTTTTTTTAGCTGGCAGTTTGTCTTCAGTACAGTGGAGATTGGTATATGGGTGTTGGGAAAGGTGTGCATTTATTATTTTTCTTGCAGGGGACCTTTTTTGGCACTTTTATTTAGTGACATTTTAGTCATTTTAAATAGGTTTTATAGAAGATATGTTCATTCTATTCAGCCCAGCTCTTTTGGTCCAGAGACAGCTAAAAAAAAACCCTAGCAGTGGTCCTCCCAGCTAGGGAACAACACAATAGGAGCTAGTGAGTGATCCTGTTTCTGGCCCCTTCCTCCTGTTGAGTACCCCTACAACAAGCAGCTTGCTATTGGGGCACCCAAGCTGAGTCACAGCTCCCTGTGTTCATTCAGATACGGCACTGTGGCCCAGCCCCGCTCCCTCTCTCCCCTGATTGGCTGACTGACTTTGACAGCAGTGGGAGCCAATGGTGTCGCTGCTGTGTATCAGCCAATCAGGAGGGAGAGTCGGCCGAGACACTCGTGGACATCGCTGTACAGAGATGGGGCTCTGGTAGGTATTAGGGCAGCTTAGGGGGGCTGCTGCACACAGAAGGCTTTTTATCTTAATGCATAGAATGTATTAAAGGAACACTAAAGGTTCGTTTTTTATTAGATCAATTGATTGCTGTAAGCAAGAGCATTTAAATATCACTTACCTCGTTTTTCCTTTTGACCTCCAAAATACAGTAATCCAGGTTTGAAAATGCCATTTCCTGTCACTCCTCTTCTTGCTTTCCACCAGCATCTGAGCCGTTTTGCATGGTGGAAAGCAGAATGTGCTCACCCCCTCCCTATGACTACAGCCCTGCGTGAAGATGCTCTCTTATCCCTCACAGGCATGGAGGCTAAGCCTAATGGGAACTGTAGTTCCCATTAGGCCGTGATGTAGCAAGAATGAATGTGCACCGCAAACCAGGAAGTCAGTCAGAATAACGATTCAGGAGTGACGGAGGTGAATAAAACAGCTCGATTTCAACAGGTATCAAACTAGTTATAATGCAAAACATTACTTTTTACTTTATCAGCTACTGTCAGACTTTAATTTAGGAGGAAAAAAATGTTGTCTTTACAACCCCTTTAAGATAAAAAAAATGTTCTGCCTTTACAACTCCTTTAAGTGTAAGTCTAATGAATAGGTTTTCCAAAATGAAAATAAATGTACTCTATATGTGAATTAGATTTGTCTCATACAGACAGGCTCTTCAGATGCTACAAACCTGCAAGACAATAACAGTTTAGTAAGCATATTGCCTCAATAATTATTTTAAGGTAAATATTAAAATAAGAAAAAACAATAATAAATTAATATTGCGCAAACCACTAAGTGTCGTGGATCAGGCTGCCAACATGCCAAAGTGGATACTAAGTGAAAATATTGTGAAAAAATGTAGCGCCAACAATGAGTGTATAAACTATTAAAAGAATATAAATAAAGTGAACATGATAGTCAGATGATCGACATCACCGACTACTCTAATCACCAAGTGTGTAAACCTGTGAGGTGGATACAACCACATATACCAGAATTGACTCAGATGTATGGTAGTGCCAAAAAATAGTGTCAGTATATAAAATACCACAATCAAGAGTGGTATATAAGTTCGAAGCACCTGTTCCTTCTCAGACAATCACTGAGAAAAAATAGATGAAATGGTGAACAAACTAAAATATATGAACTAAACGTGATGGTGTGTAACCAAGAAAGGTGAATACACCTAAAATATACAAATGACTGTAAAAGTCAGTGAGCATGACACCATAACAGTGTTTAAGGAAAAAGTCTTTTGAAAGCACACATATGATCTTCAATTGTTGAAGTGGAGCCAAGATCTTCAAAACACATAGCACTCTTCACACAAGGGCATTCATAAAAGGGTAGGTACTCTTACCAGAAAAGATGGACCCTCAACCTCACCGTACGGTGGGAAGGTCGTAAGAGCTTGTACAGACTGACGTCTGGATCTGGGAGTCTTCCTTTCAGATGATCAGAACCAAAGATAGCCTCAGGTGGTCTCGATTAGCCAAGATAGAGTGTTGTGACAAGGATCAACTCTTCAGATATGCTCCAAACATCCCAATTGTTGTGCAAAGGAAAAAACATATAGAGGTGCTCCTCATAGTGTAAAAAAGTTTTTTATTGCACTCACATGGCAAATTTCAAAAGTAAAAATAGTGAAAAGGCTTGCAAAGCCACACTAAAGATAAAAGGCAAACAGCAAACTAAAAAATCAGGATAAAAAACCACAGCAAGCTGAAAAAATAGCAGCAAATACTCCCACCTTGGATAAGTATGGGAGAGTTTCCAATAAGTCAATATGTCAGCAGTGGAGTTGCAATAGAACTATCACCCTACCGGTTTCGTCTCTATAGGACTTCAACTGGGGTACCAGTACCCCAGTTGAAGTCCTATAGAGACGAAACCGGTAGGGTGATAGTTCTATTGCAACTCCACTGCTGACATATTGACTTATTGGAAACTCTCCCATACTTATCCAAGGTGGGAGTATTTGCTGCTATTTTTTCAGCTTGCTGTGGTTTTTTATCCTGATTTTTTAGTTTGCTGTTTGCCTTTTATCTTTAGTGTGGCTTTGCAAGCCTTTTCACTATTTTTACTTTTGAAATTTGCCATGTGAGTGCAATAAAAAACTTTTTTACACTATGAGGAGCACCTCTATATGTTTTTTCCTTTGCACAACAATTGGGATGTTTGGAGCATATCTGAAGAGTTGATCCTTGTCACAACACTCTATCTTGGCTAATCGAGACCACCTGAGGCTATCTTTGGTTCTGATCATCTGAAAGGAAGACTCCCAGATCCAGACGTCAGTCTGTACAAGCTCTTACGACCTTCCCACCGTACGGTGAGGTTGAGGGTCCATCTTTTCTGGTAAGAGTACCTACCCTTTTATGAATGCCCTTGTGTGAAGAGTGCTATGTGTTTTGAAGATCTTGGCTCCACTTCAACAATTGAAGATCATATGTGTGCTTTCAAAAGACTTTTTCCTTAAACACTGTTATGGTGTCATGCTCACTGACTTTTACAGTCATTTGTATATTTTAGGTGTATTCACCTTTCTTGGTTACACACCATCACGTTTAGTTCATATATTTTAGTTTGTTCACCATTTCATCTATTTTTTCTCAGTGATTGTCTGAGAAGGAACAGGTGCTTCGAACTTATATACCACTCTTGATTGTGGTATTTTATATACTGACACTATTTTTTGGCACTACCATACATCTGAGTCAATTCTGGTATATGTGGTTGTATCCACCTCACAGGTTTACACACTTGGTGATTAGAGTAGTCGGTGATGTCGATCATCTGACTATCATGTTCACTTTATTTATATTCTTTTAATAGTTTATACACTCATTGTTGGCGCTACATTTTTTCACAATATTTTCAAAATATTAAAATAACCCTATTAGTATTTTGATGATTTCAGAATAACAAATTTCCACATGGGCTGATATCATAGAAATGATCTACCTAGCTACACTAGCAAAATGTAATTACTCTGACAAAATATACTAGTTTATTATGAAGTATTGACCAACAGCTGTGTAGCAAAATGTGCATTGAACATACATCTTCCAGCATTTACTATGAGCTCTTAGGTAATTACTTTCAAGAGATGCCATCTGTTAGAATTTTACAGCTAAGGCTGCTCTGTCAGAGAAGCTCAAAATCTAATTTTGTTATAGTAAAATACTTAACATGAGTTTCAATGTATTTTTAAAGTTAATCTTGCATCTGTATAGCAATAATATAATGAAATTAACTACCATGTTTCCCCAAAAATAAGCCTGGGTCTTATATTAATTTTGGCAACAAAAGACACAGTGGGCCTTATTTTCAGGGTAGGGCTTACCATTTAATATGATGTCTTCTCTCCCCCTCTCCCTCCCTGCCTGTCAGGAATCCCCATTGTGAACATAATAAAAGTGCTTGTAAAATCCTAGAATCCACAGTAATATATCATGTAAACTGTGTGTGTTTCTGTAATCTAATTGTGCCAAATACCTTCTTATAGTGCTGCTCGGCGCTTCTGTTATCTGCCGGAATGCTCTTCCCCGATGGGGTCCACACACGATCGTTTTTTCCGATGAAAAAAGTCTGTGTATATGTGTGTGTGTGTGTATGTATTTATTTATACACACACTGTAAATAAATGTAAACATTTTAATATGTAGTAGTGGAAGTGGATGGTGTCACTTTTTTATTATTTTATTTTTGTATTATTTTTTACAATTGTATTTATATATATATATATATATTTAGATGCTTTGTGGGAATCTGCACAAGCACACCCCCTGCGCATGCCTATGTTCTGGAATTTGAATATCTTCTAATAACCCCTTCATTATAGGCTTCTTTATTTTAACCGCTTGCCGACCGCCCACCGTAGTTTTACTGCTGCGCAAAATCACGTAATATAACATGATTTTGCATTGCAGCCACTAGGGGCTGATGCGAGTGCCCGGCGGGCGCGATCACCGCTGGGCACCGGCGATCACTCATGACAGAGCGAGAAGCGGGAGCTGTGTGTGTAAACACACAGCTCCCAGTTCTTTCAGGGGGAGAAATTACTGATTGTCTGTTCATACAATGTATGAACAGCGATCTGTCATTTCCCCTAGTCAGTCCCACCCCTCCTTCAGTTAGAACACAATGAGGGAACATAATTAACCCCTTGATCGCCCCCTAGTGTTAACCCCTTCCCTGCCAGTGACATTTTTACAGTAATCAATGCATTTTTATAGCACTGATCGCTATAAAAATGCCAATGGTCCCAAAAATGTGTCAAAAGTATCCGAAGTGTCCGCCATAAGGTCGCAGTCATGAAAAAAAATGTATTAATAAAAATGCCATAAAACTACCCCCTATTTTGTAGAGGCCATAATTTTTGCGCAAACCAATTGATAAATGCTTATTGCAATTTTTTTTACGAATCGGGCTAAACTGAGGAAAAAAATATGTTTTTTTATATATTTTGGGGGGATATTTATTATAGCAAAAAGTAAAAAATTAAAAAGTAAAAAATATTCATTTTTTTTCAAAATTTTCAAAAAGGTGATCAAATACCACCAAAATAAAGCTCTATTTGTGTGGGGAAAAAAGGGTGTCAATTTTGTTTGGGAGCCACACCGCACGGCCGCGCAATTGTCAGTTAAAGCGACGCAGTGTCGAATCGCAAAAAATGGCCCGGTCATTGACCAGCAAAATGGTCCGGGGCTGAAGTGGTTATAACACCAAATTAAAAACGAATGCAGCGTATGAATTTTTGAGCATTTTTAAACAATATGAATTTATGTATAAACTACCATAATATAAATGTAGTCTATTTTTATCTCAATGATCCCATCTTTGTCTTTCAGATGTCTTATAATTTTACTACAGAAGATCACAAATTCCTTGCATCTGTTTATTAATAAGATGAAAATAAAAATCATTTTCCGTCAGTGATCTGCATTAACGTCTACATGTGCTAATTTTGCACACTAAAATATTGCTAACTATAATCTAGCACATCAGGGATTTATTTCTTGGATGTATAAGAGTGTCTGAGCAATATTTCCAGAGGACTTCTAAATAAGATTAATGGTTGGCTTTTAGTTCTTTGCTGTGTGGGAATGGAGCCAGATAGCAATCTCTGAGATTAAGTCATTATCCTGAGAGGTTTGTTCAGATAATGCCCCAGTGAGTCATAGTATTTAATTTCTCAAAAAAGAACCACAAAGACCTCAATGTTAATTACATTATGTTTCCAATACAGGGAGGTGGAATTCAAAATGACCAGAGAGAAGGCATATCAATGCAGCCAAGATATTTAATTCCTTCTCCTTAACATGAAAATGCAATCTCTCAGAGCATGCCATTTTAGAGTTGTGTATTTTTGTAAATGATTTCAGTCTTAAGGTTTGTCCTTCAATTATGTAAATGTAATGATGTCAATAAAGTTTACTGGAACACAACAATGAGTATTAACACTGTGCTCACTTGCAAAGAACAATGTAAACCCATACACCCACAGCAGCCAGTCATTATAAAGATGCTCTAGAGCAGGGGTGTCAAACTCAATTTCATTGTGGGCCGCATCAGCATTATTATTGCCTTCAAAAGGGCCGGTTGTATCTGTAAGGCCCCGTACACACGGTCGGACCGAACCGATGAGAATGAACCGAAGTTTCATCGGACATAACCGACCTTGTGTATAGGCCATCGGTCTGTTTTCCTTCGGTCCAAAATTTTAAAACATGCTTCAAAACCGAACCGATGGACCGCTGCCCCATCGGACCAAACCGATGGTTAGTACAGAAAAGCATCGGTTCAAAACCCGCGCATGCTCATAATCAAGTCGATGCATGCTTGGAAGCATTGAACCTTGTTTTATTCAGCACGTCGTGTTTTTGACGTAACCGCGTTCTGACCCGATCGGATTTTGGACTGACGGTGTGTACACATATCAGACCGTACGGCCACTTCAGAGGTGAACCGATGAAACCGGTCCGACGGACCAGTCACATCGGTTTGGTCCGGCCATGTGTACAAGGCCTCAGATTAGATGTCCAGCGCATCCCCTCCCCATATATTAGATGTCAAGAGCCCCCCCACCATCAGAAGTTGAGTCCCCCACTCTCCCTTACATCACAGTGCACCCCCTTTCCTTATGCTGCTGCTGGAAAGAAGCTGGATGCATTGCTTGAAAGCAGAATGTAAGGGTCTGAAGTAGGACCAGAGGAGGGCTGGAGCTCTCCTGCAGCTGCAGGAGAGGTGTGAGGGCCACATGAAATGGCCTGAAGGACCGGATTCGGCCCGCGGGTCTTGTGTTGTACACCTGTGCTCTAGAGGCATAGACCTTAATGAGCAGTTGAATGCAAGCACAATTTGAATATCTTCAGGATGAAAAAATCATCAGAATACTGCAGATTTATATATATGTAAGATCAGCTCAGCCAAGCTTGAAAGGTAGAAGTATCTAAAAAGAAATCCCAGAACAGATTAAACCTATTGGTGTCATTGTTACCCTAATTGTGTCCTCTAGGAATGCAACACATCGTCTCTAATGTCACCTTACAAATACATTATATTTGAAACTTACTACAGGTAAAAAATGGAATTGCAATAAATCCAATCATTGTGAGGGTTTTTTTTAGAGCCAACATACCTAATGCAGAATGTTGACCAAAATAATAATTTCGGGTTACCCAAGTCTAATGCATTATATGTCCCAACCATTGAATTTAGAGCAGCCAAAAAAAAAAACAATATCCCATAATTGATAAAAAAAGACTTATGCTGCAAAATTCACATGCTCTCCACAAAAAGTTACAAAATTGTAATAACAGTCACTAATATTTCATATAAAGTTAATGTATTTTTAATATTTAACCGCTTCAATACAGGGCATTTTAACCCCCTTCTTGCCCAGACCAATTTTTAGTTTTCAGCACAGTCGCACTTTGAATGACAATTGCGCGGTCAATTTGATTTTCAAAAACATCTTTGGGGATATTTATTGTAGCAAAATGTAAAAAATATATATTTTTTTTTCAAACTATATGCTTTTATTTTGTTTATAGCGCAAAAAATAAAAGCAGCAGAGGTGATCAAATACCACCATAAGGAAGCTCTATTTGTGAGAAAAAAGTTTCTTGGGTTAAATTACATTTTTTTTCCTTTAGAAATGTCATTATTGCTGCGGCACTGTTCTACACATCGCACAGATGTGCCATTTTACAGGCAGGGGACCCCCCAGGCACGATATTTAAAGTGATATTTCATTTTTATTGTTTCACTTTAAGCATTATTTAAATCACTGCTTCTGAAAAAACGAAAATTTAAAAAACTTTTTTTTGCATTGATACGTGTCCCCTGGGGAAGTACCCAGGTCCCCATACACTTTTTATGGCAATAACTTGCATATACAGTAAGCTTGTAAAATTAGCACTTTCAAATTTTTCATATTTGTGTCCCATAGACTTTAATAGGGTTTGCATGTTCCCTAGAACTGCCTGTTTGCAGTGTTCTGGTGCAAACCAAACCAGGGGGTGTTCGACCCATCCCTACTGAGCACCAACAGACTAAGGCTGGCCATACATTATACAATTTTATTATACAATTTTCCTTTAGATTTACCAAAACCATATAATATATGAGCAAAGCTAAACACTTTCACTTTGTATGCAATCAGGCAGGCCCTTGCACTACATAGTTGAATTTAAATATGAAATTGAATAAGAAAATTGTATAATGTATGGTCAGTTTAACAGTGATCATCACTAGGGCGGGTTAACTATGCAGTTATTCCTTTATGCGCACACACACACACACACACACACACACACACAGTAGCCACTACCACATCTTAAAGGAAAAACACATCATGTACAGCATCAGCTGTTGCAATTCTGCAATTTAAAGACAATGGACCAGATTCAGATACAAGATACGACGGCGTATCTCCTGATACGCCGTTGTATCTCTGAGTGCAGGAGGTCGTATCTATGCGCCTGATTCAGAGAATCAGTTACGCATAGATATCCCTAAGATCCGACAGGTGTAAGTGTCTTACACCGTCGTATCTTAGGCTGCATTTTCAGGCTGGCCGCTAGGTGGCGCTTCCGTATGCTTACGCGAGGAATATGCTAATTAGGTAGATACGGCGATTCAGAAACGTACGCTCAGCCGGCGCAATTTTTTACCTCGTTAGGCTTTTTTCGGCGTATAGTTACCCCTGCTATATGAGGCGTAGCTAATGTTAAGTATGGGCGTCGTTCCCGCGCCGAGTTTTGAAATTTTACGTCGTTTGCGTAAGTCGTTCGCGAATAGGGCTGTATGTCATTTACGTTCACGTTTAATCCAATACGTCCTTGCGGCGTACTTTAGAGCAATGCACACTGGGATATTTTACGGACGGCGCATGCGCTGTTCAAAAAAAAACGTCAAAAACACGGGGTCAAGTAAAATTTAAATAAAACACGCCCCCAACATCCCCATTTGAATTAGGCTATTAGGCCACACATACGTTACGCCGCCGTAACTAAGGGCGCAAGTTCTTTCTGAATACAGAACTTGCCCCCAAAGTTACAGCGGCGTAACGTATCGGAGATACGTTACGCTGGAAGAAAGATTGCGCTCATCTTTCTAAATCCGGCCCAATGTCTGTATCATTCGCTGCCACATCCAGACAGGAATATAACAGAGTTTACAATACAGTAGCTCCCTACAGAGGCAAAGGTATTTCATTTCTAATTATAGCATTCAAAACTTTAGCTTTATACATTTTTTTGTTTAATCACATTTTATTTGATATTTTTATATTTACACACAGGTTCCACTCGCAGCATAAAAAATAGCCTAAACATGCATAGCCATTCTAAGAATGGATTAATCCCTCGAACAAGACTCAGTATCTTACTCTCTAATACA
Organism: Rana temporaria; assembly: GCF_905171775.1. NCBI lineage: Eukaryota > Metazoa > Chordata > Amphibia > Anura > Ranidae > Rana > Rana temporaria. The sequence continues at coordinate 220,217,617 of NC_053490.1, forward strand.
TGACCACTAGATATATAGAGAAACAAGGATACAAAACAAATAGAGAGAGACCATTAGGAATAGCAAAATCCTAAGTACTAGGAATTTTTACCTATTCTCCCATATTGATTTCTTAATACAGTCCTGCCCACGCGCAGCAAACAAAGAATGAGTAAAACAAGAAAGAAAGGGAGAGAGAAAGTAAAAAAAAAAAGACAACTACAGACATATACAGACCTAAACAGACCTACAAATTCCTCTGGAAAGCCCCCTCCCGACCCACTACCACACTGTGCCACACCTAACAAGCCCAGTCAAATCCGACTTACACTCATTTTCATAAATAAAATCTCAAGATGTCCGAGTTCAAGAACTCGATCCAAGGGAACAACACTTCCATAAACGTGCGGCAGAGATTAGATGAGGGAACAGTCCTTTTGTGACCTCTCGCAATGACCCTGGATATATGGATAGTAAGGCTATTTCTGGAGATTTATGATAAGATACACCAGTAACACAGGAACAGATTTGGAATACAGGATCCCCAAATTCTTTAATCTGAGGGCATGTCCACCAGATGTGGATCATTGTACCATTGCCTCCTCCACATCGCCAGCATTCCCCTGGATAAATCTGAGAAATACTATATAACCTTTCCGGACATCTATACCATCTAGTTCAGGGGTGGGCAATCTCAGCCCTCCATCTGTGGTGAAACTGCAAATTCCATCATGCCTCTGCCTCTAGGAGTCATGCCTGTGATTGTCAGGGTCTTGCAATGTCTCATGGGACTTGTAGTTTCAAAACAGCTGGAGGGCCGAGTTTGCCCTCGCCTGATCTAGTTAGTATTTTATAATTATTTTCTTGTATGAAAGTTGCGGAGCTAGATTTAAAGGTTAACCAAAAAGCTTTCTTTCATTCTTCTACAGAAATTGAAAAACCAAATTCTCTCTCCCAGTCTCTAATGTAATACGATGAATGTAGGTAAATATTAGACTTCTGATCTCAGTGACATATACCATACATAACAGTCCATCCTGTCACTAGGTTTAATTGGAAACCGCTTTTTTGCAAAAGAAGGCCCCTGTTAGAGGTGGTTGATTGAGTCCAATTGCTAATCCCACAGAGACAGCTTTAATTGAAATGATAGCAGAGCATGGCTGTCAGTGTGGAAAGGTGATGATAGTCCACAGTTAGTATCCAGTACAAAGGCACAGATATACAGTTTTCCCAGAGTGGAATTGCATGTATTAATGTTGTCTAACTGTTGGAACAACAATAGCTCAATGACGCTGTTGTGAAGCTGGCTAGTGCTGGCTGAGAGGTAACATGCAGCAGGAAACAAAGTAGAAGGAGGGAGGTAAAAGACCAATGTTCCGCTTACACAACCATACATGGAGCGATATATTCACATTCATGTACTTTCTTTCTCCTGTCCGTTGGGCTGTATGTGCCATCCTGTATGTTCAATTTGTTGAGCGGGGTCCGTGGGGCTCCAGTGGGCAATTTGCTGTCAGCACTATATAAGTGTCAGGTCCTCTGGGCCATTGTCCGATTGTCTCAGCCGAGATAGTCGGCAATAGCTTCAAACAATCAACTGCACATGCACAAGCGCGATGAGATACGTCATCCAAGACGCATAGGGTGTCTCTGTCCTGAGGCCAAATCCGACATGTTTCGTGGTGAAACATGTCAGAGAGTCTGCCTTATCCATCTTAGAAACCTATCTGGTAACATACCAGGTGGGAAATCTGGGTTACCCATTATTGGGGTGAGCTTTATAAGTTTTAAATATTATTTGAACATTTTAACAGAAAAACATCTTATAAAACAGACAATAGGAAACAGTAAGATAAAATGAGAGTAAAAGTGTAAATGAGTCCAATTCTCTTGCAGAGTTTGTACAGTTGGATGCATCAGAGATTTTGGCCTTGGAAACATGACTCTCTCTTAGTATCCTTTGCAGTTTCATTGTCACACAACAGCAGCCGTTGTCAAATGTAGCAGCATTTTTTTGTCCATGGAGAGGGTGTAAAAGATCTACTACTGTAAATCAAAGGATCTGAGGGGTGTGTGCAAAGGTGTGCTGGAATATTTTATTATGCTTAGCAGACACACCCTTTGTGCCATGTATTCTAAATACATCTATATGTAGTTCTAATAGGGTTTTACAATCCAACAACCCTATTAATTTAACAAAATAAAATTACAATTTGTTTGAAACTAAATATGATATGGATCACGAATGTCACGCTAAGGAAATCAATTATTTTTTTTTTTAGCCTTCTGGACTTTGTAATATAGGCCTTTGGTGTCTTACAGATTGGTAACTACTTGTTATGAAGTTAACTCCTTCACAGCAGGAATTATGAAATATGGATAGAGTTTGGCTCTGAATGTATGGCAGTTCAGCTCTAGTTAAATGGGTTTCCAAGAGATAGACAGAAGATCCGGCATGTGTAAGAGACTTACACTGCCGGATCTTAGGATGCAGTACCGCATCCGCCGCTGGGGGCATTTCGCGTCGAAATTCCGCTTCGAGTATGCAAATTAGCACTTACGGAGATCCACAAAGCTTTTACGCTTCGTTTTTTCTCCGTAAGTATTAAGTTGCATGTTTAAAATTAGGGCTGCTTTTACAAAGTGTAAACTGTTTACACCTTGTAAAAGTAGACCCTTCTGTCCAGCGACGCGTTTTTTTTTTTGTTTTAATTTTTTTTTTTTTCGCCGTATCTTTTTTTTTTTTCGACGCAACTTTATTGACCCAACGCGATCCACAAAGCTCGGCGTAACGTAATTTCGCGCTATGCACGTCGGGAAAATGACGTCACGAGCATGCGCAGTACGGCCGGCGCGGGAGCACGCCTAATTTAAATGGGAATCGCCCCCATTTGAAGAGAAACGCCTTGCGCCGGCGGAATTTAACCACTTGCCGCCCGCCAATGACAGATTGACGTCGGCAAAGTGGTTGTAGAATCCTGACTGGACGTCATATGACGTCCTCAGGATTCTTAGCCGCTGCGCGCCCCCGGGGGCGCGCATCGCGGCGATCGTTGTTGCGGGGTGTCAGTCTGACACCCCGCAACACCGATCTCGGTAAAGAGTCTCTCACGGAGACTTTACCACGTGATCAGCCGTGTCCAACCACGGCTGATCACGATGTAAACAGGAAGAGCCGTTGATGGCTCTTCCTCACTCGCGTCTGACAGACGCGAGTAGTAGAGAGCCGATCGGCGGCTCTCCTGACAGGGGGGGTTCGCGCTGATTGTTTATCAGCGCAGCCCCCCCTCGGATCGCCACATGGACCACCAGGGATGCCCACCAGGGAAGGGCAAAACAAAAAAAATGGGGCAAAAAAAAGTAAAAAATAAAATAAAAAAGTCTGAATTTTTTTTTTAAAAGTCTGGGGGAAAAAAAAAAAAAAAAAAGATGCCAATCAGTGCCCACAAATGGGCACTGACTGGCAACAAGTAAATCAGTGGCACCCCACAGTGTCCATCAGTGCCGCCCCACAGTGTCCATCAGTGCCACCCCACAGTGCCCATCAGTGCCACCCCACAGTGCCCATCAGTGCCACCCATAAGTGCCCATCTGTGCCGCCCATGAGTGCCCATCCGTGCCGCCTATGAGTGCCCAGTGCCGCCCATGAGTGCCCATCAGTGCCGCCCATGAGTGCCCATCAGTAACGCCAATGAGTGCCCATCAGTGCCGCCCATGAGTGCCCATCAGTGCCGCCTATGTGTGCCCATGAGTGCCGCCTATGTGTGCCCATCAGTGCCGCATACCAGCGCCGCCAATCAGTGCCACCTCATCTGTGCCCGTCAGTACTACCTCGTCGATGTCCATCAGTGCCATCTCATCTGTGCCCATCAGTGCCACCATATCAGTGCCCGTAATTGAAAGAGAAAACTTACTTATTTACAAAAAAATTACAGAAAAAAATAAAAACTTAATTTTTTTCAAAATTTTCGGTCTTTTTTTAGTTGTTGCGCAAAAAAAAAAAATCGCAGAGGTGATCAAATACCACCAAAAGAAAGCTCTATTTGTGGGTAAAAAAGGACGCCAATTTTGTTTGGGTACAGTGTAGCATGACCGCGCAATTGCCATTCAAAGTGCGACAGTGCTGAAAGCTGAAAATTGGCTTGGGTGGGAAGGTACGTAAGTGCCCTGTATGGAAGTGGTTAAGTTACACAGCCGAAAATTTCTTGGTAAGTGCTTTGTGGATCGGGCACTCAGGTAGAAATTTTAAGGCAGTGTAACTTAAATGGGAAATTTTACGTTACGCCGGCTCTTTGTGGTTCTGGCCCACAATTTTTTTTTCCTTAACCACTTAGGACCCGGACCAAAATGCAACTAAAGGACCTTGCCCCTTTTTGCGGTTCGGCACTGCGTCGCTTTAACTAACAATTGCGGGGTCGTGCGACGTGGCTCCCAAACAAAATTGGCGTCCTTTTTTTCCCACAAATAGAGAATTCTTTTGGTGGTATTTGATCACCCCTGCGGTTTTTATTTTTTGCGCTATAAACAAAAATAGAGCGACAATTTTGAAAAAAAATCAATATTTTTTACTTTTTGCTATAATAAATATCCCCCAAAAATATATAAAAAAATATTTTTTTACTCAGTTTAGGCCGATACGTATTCTTCTACCTATTTTTGGTAAAAGAAATCGCAATAAGCGTTTATCGGTTGGTTTGCGCAAAATTGATATGAACTATATTCTTATGTCCACATATTCAGTTCACGGATTTAGACATTTTTGCCATTGATTTATTTGTGTGTGATTTCAGTTGCACCTATATTTTTTTCACATAGGGTGTTTAATTCACGTATTCATTCTGTTATTCATTTAACTATATGTTGATTTATTTTTATTTATGTGAGAGCTGCTTTATATCACAAATGACACTTGATTCATAATTAGGTGTCATCATATACAGTATGTATATACATTTTTCACTTTATTCAATTAATAGCGGCAGCTACAGTTCACTTTAATAATATATTTATCTTTATAATTATTCACTTGTCTCCAGTTGAGCGCAGTGGGGGTGGTTCAGTTAGACGGCCTTTTTATTTCCACCTATTTGCGCAACATTTATAGCGTTTACAAAATAGGGGATAGTTTTGTTGCATTTTTTTATTTTTTTTTATTTTTTACTACTAATGGCGGCAATCAGCGATTTTCTTCATGACTGCGACATTATGGCGGACACTTCGGACAATTTTGACACATTTTTGGGACCATTGTCATTTTCACAGCAAAAAATGCATTTAAAATGCATTGTTTATTGTGAAAATGACTGTTGCATGTTTGGGAGTTAACCACAAGGGGGCGCTGATGGGGTTATGTGTTCCCTGAAGTGTGTTTACAACTGTAGGGGGGTGTGGCTGTAGAGGTGACGTCATCGATTGTGTCCCCCTATAAAAGGGATGACACGATCGATGCAGCCGCCACAGTGAAGCACGGGGAAGCCGAGTTTACACACGCCTCCCCCCGTTCTTCAGCTCCGGGGACCGATCGCGGGTCTCCAGCGGCGATCGGGTCCGCTGATCCCGCGGTCCCGATCACGGAGCTTCGGACCGGGTCGCGGGAGCGACACCAATACTCTGCAATAACACCAATACTCTGCAATAACACCCCCCATACTCTGCAATACCCCCCATACTCTGCAATACCCCCCATACTCTGCAATACCCCCCATACTCCGCAATACCTGCTAATATGACAGAAACAAGAATTTTTTTATTTTTACAGAATTTTCAGTGTTTTTTCTTTTATAGCGCAAAAAATAAAAAACCCAGAGGTGATCAAATACCACCAAAAGAAAGCTCTATTTGTGGGGAAAAAAAGGACAAAAATTTCAGATGGGCACAATGTTGTATGACTGAGTTATTGTCATTCAAATTGTGAGAGCACCGAAAGCTGAAAATTGGTCTGGTTAGGAAGGGGGTTTAAGTGCCCAGTGGTCAAGAGGTTAAAAGCAAAATGGAAGGATGAGGTAAGTGAAGGAGGACTGCACTAAGGTAAAGGAAGCTATTTAGGAAAAAAATTGTACCTTTACAACCCCTTTAAATATAGGTCACTATCCCAGTCTGAAAGAAGTATATTCCTTACTAGATTGTTTATGAAGAATTACGACAGGGCCATTATGAGTCTCTTGCAGGCCCTGAGCTAAGTACTGTCAACAAAACAGCTAAAAGAGATTATATGGCACCTCTGCAATACATCTAACTTTTAAGCTGAGCTGTTTTCTAGTGGGGATTTTATGAAATATGTTACTTTCCCTGGCTGCTCGCTACAAACTCAAGATTTAAATCTGACCATTTGGTTACCGAATTCTACAGAAAATGGGGTGGCACTGCGTTCAGTATGACTCCCCCATGCAATTGAAGCTTTAATAAACCTCATTATTGTTACAATGTACAGCAGTTCCTAGAGTGCATGCATGCAGATAGGAAATGGCTGAAAAAGGTTACAGGAAATCAGAAACCGGTAAATATACTGTATTTGCTGGCGTATAAGACTACCTTTTAGGCTGGGTTCACACCACTACACTACTTTCATCCTACTTTGCTCTGCTACATTGGTCCTACATTTATCCTACATTGGTCCTACATCCATCCTACTTTCATGAACAGGATACTACTTTGGTCCGACTTCAATGATATTCAATGGGCCTGAAGTAGGATCAATGTAGGACCAAAAGTAGTACAGGGAGCATTTTCAAAGTCGGACCGACTTGTGTAGGATGCTACAAGACGCTCTCATAGGGAAACATTGAACACAGAGCAAAGTAGGATGAAAGTAGTGTAGTAGTGTGAACCCAGCCTAACACTCAAAAAAACTGGCCAAAAAGCAGGGGTCGTCTTATACGCCGGGTCAGCTGCTCGGATGCCTGCTGGATGTGCGGTAATATACCACTTACCCAATGCCGGTGAGCGATGTATTCAAATGAATACAGAGCCTGCTCGGATTGGGATAACAACCTCTGCCAATCCGAGTGCTTACATACAGTAGCCTACTTGGATTGGCTTTGAGAGTCAGAGAGGCGTGGGCTGATGATGTTACAGCCTCTGCCAATCCAAGCTGGCTTTGTATTCATTAATAGAATACACTGCTTGCCGTGATTGACTTCAGCTCCAGCAAGAATGAAGAAGAATATGGCTCCAGAAGAAAGAAATATGAAACATCGGAATGGGGGTCGTCTTATACGGTGAGTACAGGCAAAAAATCTTTAAAAAAAATTAAAATTAGGGGGTCGTCTTATACGCCCGGTCGCCTTATACGCCGACAAATACGGTATGTATTTTATTTAAAATAATAATTTGGTTATGTTAAACAGTGCTTGAGCAAAGTAAATTCAATCCAGTTAGAGTTTACAAGTACTTTAACAGTAAAAAAAAAAATGTTCTGCGATCTGTGCGTCTAGAAAAATTGTGACAGAGAATTCAAGGATAAATTGTTAGGGATATATTAGGTTTGCAACTGCATAATAAGCAAATGCCTTCCAAAATAGTTTACTCATGGTTTTTCTGATAAAAAAAATCAATGCAACTGTGGTTGATAGAAAAATTTCTTGCATAATATGAAGAAATAAAATTGTTTCTATCAATATTTATTAGCACTGCAAATGTTTAATATGCAAATATTATTTCAGAATTTAGGCATTGATGTAATGTATCCTGTCCTATAACTCTTGCAAATGAATCAGCTGTGCTGACTTACCTCTAAATAACTTGTAAGTTCCAGACTATTGAAGCAAGACCTGCACAAGAAGACACAATGCCTTCAGGTCAGATTTGTTATGACAATTGCAACTCCATCACAGGGAAGATAACATTTTCAGGAGAAGGATAAAATTATACACATTGGTTTGACTGCAAATGAACCCAGTCTTGCAAATTCATGAGACCTGTTATGTGGAAGGAAGAGAGAACAAAACAATACGTCATCCAAATAAGAGGCTCAAACCATAACACCCACTGACACTGGAATCATCAATCACGCACTTAATTTTAGGGGCTGCATGAAATAAAATATTGTTTTCATACTCCTTTTTTTTTCTACATGCAGAGTCCTGTTGATTGTGGTCATTTTGCTTGCACTGTTAATTTAATAAAATACATAAATGCTGTACTATTCCAAAAATTTAATTGCTGTTTTTTTCACTTTTTTTTTACATTATTTGAGAAATTTACATAATTCTGGAATAATTCTACCCACTAAGGCAGGGTTGCCCAACCAGTGGCCTGCGGAGCCCTCTGATGTGGCCCGCGACCTCCTGCTCTGGGATGGCTGGTTGCCTACCTGCCATCCGAGAGCATCAGTGTTGTAAATGAAGCCAGCGGGAAAAGGAAGCAAGCGGCTTTTCAGAAAGTGCGCCACACCTGCAGGATATAATAGACGTCGTTGGCAAAGTGCAGCTAACCTGGCGGGAAAATCACATGTATGCTGCGCCGCACCCACTGTGTGGGTAGACTGCAGACATTCAGTTTAAAAGCAGCCTTAAGCCCCTTTCACACGAACGGTCCAACCCAATCAGACCCTCCATTCACCTCTATGAAGCGGCAGATGTAAACAGACTTTTGTCCATTTACACCTGCCTACCTCCAATCCGATTTGCTGAAAAAAACAGAAGTGGATCTGTCTCCTTCCATCTGATTGGATCAGAGGGCCCATAGAGTAGATTGGGCTGTGTCTGTGTCTGCTTTGCATATGCAGACTGGACACAGATCTGTCATCTGCCCACCTCGCTCATTGTGACCCGCAACTGGTTACTACATCACTTAAGTGGCCCTCGACCTTCAAAGCGTTGGGCACCCCTGCACTAAGGCAACTATAATTTAGTATACTTGTTTTTCAAATCATGCAAGCTGTGTCTGTATCTGGCAATAACTGTATGATGCCTGGTTGCTTTGTGACTGTAGCAGAATGAGCCATACTGAGAGACCAGTGGGTGGACCTCTATTATTCACCTAACATAGGACTAAAGCCCTGTACACACGACTGGGAATCCCATCTCCGGGGGTCTCCTTCTATGTTCGTCGCTCTCCGCTGTTGACTCGGCGCACCCCGGTTCTTCCTCTCGCTGTCCGGTGCCTTCTTCCGTGCTGTACGTCTTCTTCTCCTTCCGTGCTGTGAGTTCTTCCGTGCTGTGACGTCATGTTCTTCACTTCTCTCCTTCTCCCGATGTTGACACGTCGCCTTTCCTCGCTGCAATGACAAGTGCGTGGCTTGCATCAGATTTATATAGACCTCACAATCCCATCATGCTCTGGTACCTACCCATGTGATACCTACCCACGTGGGTAGGTATCACATGGGTAGGTACAGAGCATGATGGGACTGTGAGGCCTATATAGGTCCGATGCAAGCCGCGCACACGTCATTGCAGCGAGGAAAGGCGACGTGTCAACATCGGGAGAAGGAGAGAAGTGAAGAACATGACGTCACAGCACGGAAGAACTCACAGCACGGAAGGAGAAGAAGACGTACAGCACGGAAGAAGGCACCGGACAGCGAGAGGAAGAACCGGGGTGCGCCGAGTCAACAGCGGAGAGCGACGAACATAGAAGGAGACCCCCGGAGAGTTGAGAAGACCCCCCGGATAGCGGAGAAGACCTGTCGGGATAGCGGAAGAAGAAGCCCCCCCGCCGAAGACGTGGGGGGGCTCCCAGATTCCGATAAGCCTCCCGCTCGCATACCCCGACAACCAACGGCCAGGGTTGTCGGGAAGGGGCCCTGTCCTCATCAACATGGGGACAGGGTGCTCTGAGGTGGGGGGGGCGCAGTGCGCCCCCCTGCCCCAGAGCACCCAACCCCCCCATGTTGAGGGCATGCAGCCTGGTACGGCTCAGGAGGGGGGGGGCGCTCGCTCGTCCCCACTCCCTTCCTGGCCGGCCAGGTAGCGTGCTTTGGATACGGGTCTGGTATGGATTGTAGGGGGACCCCCTACACCGTTTTTTTCGGCGTAGGGGGGCTCTCCTTACAACCCATAACAGACCTAAGGGCCCGGTATGCTCCTGAGGGGGGAACTCATGCCGGATTTTTATTTAAAATCCGGCGGGGACTTCCCCCTCAGGATTCATAACAAACGCCGCACCCGTGTAGAATTGGCGGGAATCCAAGTCGGATCTCCCGTCGCTTCTATGACGGCTCTGTCTCCATCGCGGCAAGCCAGCTCGGCGCTGGCTCCCGCGATGGGGCTCGTAGGTGGTCAATCTCGCCGAGAAAGGGAGCGAGATTGACACAATATCGCGTTCACCTACTGTATACACACGGCCACACAAAAGACCCGCTGTTCTTTTGAATGGCAAGAACGCAGTGACGTCAAAGACTATGACGAGCCGGCTAAATTACGTTCTATGCTACCGTGCAAGCGTCAAATTGTTATCAAGCATGCGCAGTTTATTTCCCCTTCAGGTAAGCATACAGACGGTTTTCTCGTCAGGAAACATTCTGCCGGGAATCCCGATGGGAAAATAGAGAGCAGGTTCTCTATTTTTTTACGGCAGTTTTCCTGTCGGGAAAACTGCTAGGGAGCATACACACGGCCAGGATTCCTGGCCAAAAGCTCTCCTGGCAGTTTTCTTTCCGGAAAAAACAGTCGTGTGTACGAGACTTAAAGATAGACATACTTTAGATGAGCTTGGCCAGCAAGCTAAACAAAAAACAAAAACAAACAGCCACTGATCAGTGTGCTGGGTCCTGCTATGAGAATATAATGTACCGGTGTGGGGACTCCTCTGTTCACCTTGCTTTTATGGATGTTGAAATCTTGTTTTACTTGCGCTTAAAAAAAAAGTATACTTCTAAAACGTTTTCTTATTTGTCAACTTGACAGATGTCAATCTAAAAATGTACTTCTGTTAAACAGGGTCGGCCACATACTCATCGAATGGTCTTTGCTTGACCAAATGTTGATCCATCTATGGCCAGCTAAATGCTACAGATGTCTGTACACTGCTAAATTATTTATGTTTGGTTAAAAGAGCATGATGAAGTATCCAACCCCTCCAAAATTCGTCAGATTCCTCAAATTCCTCCAAATTCCTTTGTCTTCTCTGTGGCCAACGCAACTGCTTTGTTTCAGCTCTTATCAACTCTAAGGAATAATGCCACGTTTTTAATGTCATGGAAAAAACTATGTTTTTCTCTATGTGATTTTTGTCAAGCCTGCCTTGCATACATATGATCATGAAAAAAAAAATGCTTGCGCAAAGCACGGTGACATACAACACGTACGACGGCACTATAAAAGGGAAGTTCCATTCGATTGGCGACACCCTTTGGGCTGATTATGCAAATTTCCCTTCTCATACCCTGCTTCTGAGCATGCACGTTTTTTTCCCCGTCGTTAAAGCCTACACATGACCATTTTTCACAACGTGAAAAATGACGAGAAAAAATAGAACATGTTCTAAATTTTTAATGCCCATTTTTCACGTAGAGAAAAATGCTCTGGAGCCTACACATGGTCATTTTTAAAGGGGTTGTAAAGGTACAATTATTTTTTCCTAAATACCTTCCTTTACCTTAGTGCAATCCTCCTTCACTTACCTCATCCTTCAATTTTGCTTTTAAATGTCCTTATTTCTTCTGAGAAATCCTCACTTCCTGTTCTTCTGTTTGTAACTTCACACAGTAATGCAAGGCTTTCTCCCTGGTGTGGAGTGTCGTGCTCGCCCCCTCCCTTGGATTACAGGAGAGTCAGGACACTCTCTACGCTGCAGATAGAGAAAAGAGCTGTGTGTTAGTGGGTGTCCTGACTCTCCAGTAGTCCAAGGGAGGGGGCGAGCACGACACTAACGCCAAACAGTAATGCGAGGCTTTCTCCCCGGTGTGGAGTGTCGTGCGCGGCCACTCCCTTGGACTACAGGAGAGTCAGGACTCTCTCTACGTTGCAGATAGAGAAAAAAGCTGTGTGTTAGTGGGCATCCTGAGTCTCCTGTAGTCCAAGGGAGGGGGCGAGCACGACACTCCACACCAGGTGAGAAAGCCTTGCATTATTGTGCGGAGTTACAGACAGAAGAACAGGAAGTGAGGATTTCTAAGAAGAAATAAGGACATTTAAAAGCAAAATCGAAGGATGAGGTAAGTGAAGGAGGACTGCACTAAGGTAAAGGAAGCTGTTTAGGAAAAAAAAAATTGTACCTTTACAACCCCTTTAATGACCAATTAAAAAAATGGCACTTTTCTCTTCATGAAAAATGGTCGTGTGTACGCAGCATAAGACACAATACATTGGGCACCACAAGAAGTAGAATGACGCAGCATGTGTAGAGCACCATTTCAAATTGTGGGTGCAGCGAAATTGTAGTAACAGTGGGTGGGGCTTGAAAGGGTATGGTTAAATGGTTAAATAAAACTCTAGCTTATGTTGCTATGGGTCAAAAGAGCATAAAGCGTAGGGGTAAGGAGTAAATAACACATAGAGTTCAGGGATCAAGATTAAGTAACATACAGAGTTTGGGGATCAGGATTAGGTAACACACAGAGTTCAGGAGTCAGTAATAAATAACACAGAGCTCTGGAGTCAAGATTAAGTAATGATCAGAGTTTGTAGGTCAGGATTGGGCCCTTATGGCACCAATGAATTGTGAGAGGGATATGTTGTAGTCTCTCAGAAGAAATGTAGGCCTTGCATCTTCAGCTAGCTCTTTGTTGGTGCACTTTAAGTATTCTGACAAACAAGTATGATTAAGATGTCCTGGCAAGCAGGGTGATGCAAAGTGTACTTGTGGAGTGTTGGGAAGCAGGAGAAATTCTATCGCTGCTCAGCAAAAGTAGGTGTAGCACAAGGTCTCCTTCTAGCTTAGATGAAGCTACAATGTAATGGTGTCTGCACGCAGTGTCCTTTTGTTCTGAAAGATCCTGCAACAGAAGGCCCAAGGTAGAGATGTCCCGAAACAGACTCTTTCAGGTTACCAGTTTGGCTACCTGGCGACCTTGAACGCCCCGCAATGTCTATACAGATGCGTCTGGAGATACACCCTCTCTGGCAAAATGTCCCAATCAACCCTGGAGCTGTGGCAGGAAAACAGTCACACCAACTCTGAAGAACAGCCCCTTGTAATGCATCCGGTTGTCTTCTCTGCCTCTTGGTACTCCCCTGAAGCTGCTGACAGGCTCTGTCTGTGTGCCCCAGCCTGTCAGGGGTATCGTCACCGCTGCCTGTGTCCTGCAGTGGCGGGGGGAGAGGGTCTCTACCCGCTAAATATATTATTCAGATAAGTGATCATTTCCATGTTGCCTGTCTGTCATGTTGATCCAATTACTTCAGTGCTTTCTTAAACACCATCCTGGAATGTATATCTGAAGCTTACTTTACATTGAATTTCTAGCTGCAAGCAAACTTTTGACACCAAATTGGTCCACCATGAGCCCCAAACAGTGTCATCAACGTGGTAAGTGTTGCCCAACTGCAGCATGCTTTCTTGTCAGTGTTTTTCTGTAATCATGAGATTATGGAAACATGTGAGTAATGTACTGTTCAGTCACTCGCTGCAGCAGAGCCAAAGCATGTGGCACTTATTTACTAAAGGCAAATCCACTTTGCACAAGTGCAAGTTGCAAAGTGCACATGAAATGGAACTGGAAGTGCAGTTGCTATAAATCCGCTTGTAGTTTGCACTTAGTGCAAAGTTGATTTGCCTTTCGTAAAAAAAAACACTTTGCTTTGTATGTGTTTTTATTTACCGTTTGTACTAATGAATGTAAATTTGTGCGCACCTTGTCCCAGAAAGACATAATTTTTGTCCCTATATTGCTGTCCTTGTTGCACGCTCAGTTTGTCGTGACCTAAGCATCAAAATATTGCTGTCCATCTGGATATGTTGATAGCATTATGTGCTATTAACCACTTCCATACCGGGCCTATTTTGACACTTCTCTCCTACATGCAAAAATCATATTTTTTTTGTTAGAAAATTACTCATAACCCCCAAACACTATATATGTTTTTTTAGCAGACACCCTAGGGAATAAAATGCCGGTCATTGCAACTTTATATCTCGCACGGTATTAGCGTAATCATTTTTCAAACGTCTTTTTTTGGGGGGGAAAAAAAGGTTTTGTGAATTAAAAAATAACAAAACAGTAAAAAGTTAGCCCAATTTTTAAAGTAAATAGATACCTAACATGTCACGCTTTAAAATTGCGCACACTCATGGAATGGCGCCAAACGTCAGTACTTAAAATTCTCCATAGGCGTCGCTTTTTTTTTTTTTTTACAAGTTACAAATTTAGAGTGCTAGAATTATGACGTCTTTGAGCGGGAAGTGGTTAATATTGTGAATATGCAAGGGCATGCTGACTCCTTCACAGACTATGGAGTCCTATTGGTTTTACATTTTGTTTCCTACCCACTTTAATTAAAATCTTATTTTTCAATGTGTGTTTACAGGATTGGAAATTAATAAAAGGTGGCGTTCTTTAACCGGTTCCCGACCGCCGCATGTACATGTACGTCCACAGAATGGCACGTACAGGCATATGGGCGCACATGTACGTCCCCGCCTTTCCGCGGGTCGGGGGTCCGATCGGGACCCCCCCCCCCGGTACATGCGACGGTCTGTAACCCGCGGGGAGCGATCCGGGACGACGGCGTGGCTATTCGTTTATAGCCGCCCCGTCGCGATCGCTCCCCGGAGCTGAAGAACGGGGAGAGCCGTATGTAAACACAGCTTCCCCGTGCTTCACTGTGGCGGCTGCATCGATCGAGTGATCCCTTTTATAGGGAGACTCGATCGATGACGTCAGTCCTACAGCCACACCTCCCTACAGTTGTAAACACACACTAGGTGAACCCTAACTCCTACAGCGCCCCCTGTGGTTAACTCCCAAACTGCAACTGTCATTTTCACAATAAACAATGCAATTTAAATGCATTTTTTGCTGTGAAAATGACAATGGTCCCAAAAATGTGTCAAAATTGTCCGCCATAATGTCGCAGTCACGAAAAAAAACGCTGATCGCCGACATTAGTAGTAAAAAAATAAAAATTAATAAAAATGCAATAAAACTATCCCCTATTTTGTAAACGCAAACCAATCGATAAACGCTTATTGCGATTTTTTTACCAAAAATAGGTAGAAGAATACGTATCGGCCTAAACTGAGGAAAATAATTTTTTTTATATATATTTTTGGGGGATATTAATTATAGCAAAAAGTAAAAAATATTGCATTTTTTTTCAAAATTGTCGCTCTATTTTTGTTTATAGCGCAAAAAATAAAAACCGCAGAGGTGATCAAATACCACCAAAAGAAAGCTCTATTTGTGGGGAAAAAAGGACGCCAATTTTGTTTGGGAGCCACGTCGCACGACCGCGCAATTGTCTGTTAAAGCGACGCAGTGCCGAATCGCAAAACCTGTCCTGGCCATTTAGCAACAAAATGGTCCGGGGCTTAAGTGGTTAAGAGACCGTTATCACAGAGATTATAAGGAGGAGGCAGAGTGTGTGAGTGGTTCCAGAGCTACCACCAAAAAAAAAAAAAAAATCTATCTACTATGAGATGTTATCCTTCCTAAGCAAAGTCATGGATGTTAGATCGTAAGTGACATTTTGGATGTTCCATCTAGAAAGTGAAAAAAGTAGGTATCCATATAGTAAGGTAATGTTCCTCTTTTTATTGTAGTACATCAAACATCCCAGAGTGTGAGGAGAACAGTGATGAGACAGAGGCAGTGCAGGGAGGTGAGCAAGCCACACAAGAGGGAGAAGGCCAGTCCCAGTCTGTGGATGCGGATGAGACAGCACGTTCGAGTGCACCTCCAAGGTCTTCGCAAAGAACCGTGAATGTAGTAATCTTTATCTTATGTACACGAAAGCATCATTGCATGTCTCAATCTGCATATTATTTTCTACAGGTTAGTAATGGCAGGCCAACATCACGATCCTCGCGGCGTGGCAAAAAGCCAGAAAACACTGAAATGGACAAAGCTATGAAGTCCTTCATGGAAGAGATGACCTCCTTTAAAAGACAGGAGAGTAAGGCACCATTCACACCTAGGCGTTTTGTCGCCTGTAGCCCGACGCTACAATACGCCGGAGGGTCGAAATTGCATTGTTCTCTATGGAGACTGTTCACATCTCCTAACGCAGAATGCCGTACGTCGATAGAACGCCGAACGCCGAATTTCAAAAAAGTCCCGGACCCTTTTTCGACGCGCGTATCGGGCGGCTTAGGCGTTCCGCATAGCCGACGATACAATGTAAAAAAAACACGATTAAAAACGACGCGTTTTGTCGCCGCAAATCGCGGGACAATAAGACTATTTTTTGTCGCCGCAAAATCGCGGCACTTACGCCGCAAAAACGCATACGCGAAGGTGTGAATGCAGCTCCAGGATCCATTCTGTGATCCAAACAACCCCAATGCATCCTTTCTGAGGACAATCTATCACACACTTCAAAAAATACCAGCAGAGAGGCATATGGAGATACATATGGGTATATATAATTATGTGGGGGGATGTATTAAAGCTGTAGAGTCAGGAATGCCATTGCCCACTATTAGCCAGTTTGAACCCCCTCAGAGACAATCCCGTCAATATTACTATGAGCCCCCTTGCCTTCCAGCCCAGCCATATCTACCGCCCTATCCACAGACCCCTGTGCGTTGGTACAGCTCAATGCACAATACCCAGAGGCCTCCCTATGCTTCCTCTCCTGCTCATTCCTCACAGGGAACATATCCTCCGAGTGCAAACATTAGCACAAATTCTGCCCATGTTTCTCAGGCAAATACATAAACCAGCTCTGGTTCTTCTTCCCAATAGTCTACTTCATTGTCCCCATCCCCCTCCTCTTCTTATCAGGATTTGTAACCATTTTTTTTTTATGTTTTTTTTTGTGAAAGTGAAAAACAGTCACAGATAGTGTGACAGGAGACAGAGAGAGACAGAGTGAGACAGAGAGAGACAGAGAGAGACAGAGAGAGACAGTGAGACAGAGAGAGACAGTGAGACAGAGTGAGACAGTGAGACAGAGAGACAGTGAGACAGAGAGAGACAGAGTGAGACAGTGAGACAGAGAGAGACAGTGAGACAGAGTGAGACAGTGAGACAGAGAGACAGTGAGACAGAGAGAGACAGAGTGAGACAGTGAGACAGAGAGAGACAGTGAGACAGAGTGAGACAGTGAGACAGAGTGAGACAGAGAGAGACAGTGAGACAGAGAGAGACAGTGAGACAGTGAGACAGAGAGAGACAGAGTGAGACAGTGAGACAGAGAGAGACAGTGAGACAGAGAGAGACAGTGAGACAGAGAGAGACAGAGTGAGACAGTGAGACAGAGAGAGACAGTGAGACAGAGAGAGACAGTGAGACAGAGAGAGACAGTGAGACAGAGAGAGACAGTGAGACAGAGTGAGACAGAGAGAGACAGTGAGACAGAGTGAGACAGTGAGACAGTGAGACAGAGAGAGACAGAGTGAGACAGTGAGACAGAGAGAGACAGTGAGACAGAGAGAGACAGTGAGACAGAGAGAGACAGTGAGACAGAGTGAGACAGAGAGAGACAGTGAGACAGAGAGAGAGAGACAGTGAGACAGTGAGACAGAGTGAGACAGAGAGAGACAGAGAGAGACAGTGAGACAGAGAGAGACAGAGAGAGACAGTGAGACAGAGAGAGACAGTGAGACAGTGAGACAGAGAGAGACAGTGAGAGACAGTGAGACAGAGAGAGACAGAGTGAGACAGTGAGACAGAGAGAGACAGTGAGACAGAGAGAGACAGAGTGAGACAGTGAGACAGAGAGAGACAGTGAGACAGAGAGAGACAGTGAGACAGAGAGAGACAGAGAGAGACAGAGAGAGACAGAGTGAGACAGAGAGAGACAGAGAGAGACAGTGAGACAGAGAGAGACAGTGAGACAGAGAGAGACAGAGTGAGACAGTGAGACAGAGAGAGACAGTGAGACAGAGAGAGACAGTGAGACAGAGAGAGACAGTGAGACAGAGTGAGACAGAGAGAGACAGTGAGACAGAGAGAGAGACAGTGAGACAGAGAGAGACAGAGTGAGACAGAGAGAGACAGAGAGAGACAGTGAGACAGAGAGAGACAGAGAGAGACAGTGAGACAGAGAGAGACAGTGAGACAGTGAGACAGAGAGAGACAGTGAGAGACAGTGAGACAGAGAGAGACAGAGTGAGACAGTGAGACAGAGAGAGACAGTGAGACAGAGAGAGACAGAGAGAGACAGTGAGACAGAGAGAGACAGTGAGACAGAGAGAGACAGAGAGAGACAGAGAGAGACAGAGTGAGACAGAGAGAGACAGTGAGACAGAGAGAGACAGTGAGACAGAGAGAGACAGTGAGACAGCGAGAGACAGTGAGACAGAGAGAGACAGTGAGACAGAGAGAGACAGTGAGAGACAGTGAGACAGAGAGAGACAGAGTGAGACAGTGAGACAGAGAGAGACAGTAAGACAGAGAGAGACAGAGTGAGACAGAGAGAGACAGAGTGAGACAGAGAGAGACAGAGTGAGACAGAGAGAGACAGAGTGAGACAGAGAGAGACAGAGTGAGACAGAGAGAGACAGTGAGACAGAGAGAGACAGCGAGACAGAGAGAGACAGTGAAACAGAGATACAGTGAGACAGAGAGTCAGTGAGACGGAGAGAGACAGTGAGACAGAGAGACAGAGTGAGACAGAGAGAGACAGTGAGACAGAGAGAGACAGTGAGACAGAGAGAGACAGAGTGAGACAGAGAGAGACAGGGTGAGACAGAGAGAGACAGTGAGACAGAGAGAGACAGTGAGACAGAGAGAGACAGTGAGACAGAGAGAGACAGTGAGACAGAGAAAGACAGAGAGAGACAGAGTGAGACAGAGTGAGACAGAGAGAGACAGAGAGAGACATAGAGAGAGAGAGAGACAGTGAGGCAGAGAGAGACAGTGAGACAGTGAGGCAGAGAGAGACAGTGAGAGACAGTGAGACAGAGAGAGACAGTGAGACAGAGAGAGACAGAGAGAGACAGAGTGAGACAGAGTGAGACAGAGAGAGACAGAGTGAGACAGTGAGACAGAGAGAGACAGAGTGAGACAGTGAGACAGAGAGAGACAGAGTGAGACAGAGAGAGACAGAGTGAGACAGAGAGACAGAGTGAGACAGAGAGAGACAGAGAGACAGAGAGAGACAGAGAGACAGAGAGACAGAGAGACACAGAGACAGTGAGACAGAGAGAGACAGTGAGACAGAGAGAGACAGTGAGAGACAGAGAGAGACAGAGAGAGACAGAGAGAGACAGAGTGAGACAGAGAGAGACAGTGAGACAGAGAGAGACAGTGAGACAGAGAGAGAGTGAGACAGAGAGTCAGTGAGACAGAGAGAGACAGTGAGACAGAGAGACAGTGAGACAGAGAGAGACAGTGAGACAGAGACAGACAGTGAGACAGAGAGAGACAGAGAGAGACAGAGTGAGACAGAGAGAGACAGTGAGACAGAGAGAGACAGTGAGACAGTGAGACAGAGAGAGACAGAGTGAGACAGAGAGAGACAGAGTGAGACAGAGAGAGACAGTGAGACAGAGAGAGACAGTGAGACAGAGAGAGACAGAGTGAGACAGAGAGAGACAGAGAGAGACAGAGTGAGACAGAGTGAGACAGAGAGAGACAGAGTGAGACAGAGAGAGACAGAGTGAGACAGAGAGAGACAGTGAGACTGAGAGAGACAGTGAGAAAGTGAGACAGAGAGAGACAGTGAGAGACAGTGAGACAGAGAGAGACAGAGTGAGACAGTGAGAAAGAGAGAGACAGAGAGAGACAGAGAGAGACAGAGAGAGACAGAGTGAGACAGAGAGACAGAGAGAGACAGAGAGACAGAGAGAGACAGAGAGACAGAGAGAGACAGAGAGAGACAGAGAGACACCGAGACAGTGAGACAGAGAGAGACAGAGAGACAGAGAGAGACAGAGAGACAGAGAGAGACAGAGAGAGACAGAGAGACACCGAGACAGTGAGACAGAGAGAGACAGAGAGACAGAGAGAGACAGAGAGAGACAGAGAGAGACAGAGAGACACAGAGACAGTGAGACAGAGAGAGACAGTGAGACAGAGAGAGACAGTGAGAGACAGAGTGAGACAGAGAGAGACAGAGAGAGACAGAGTGAGACAGAGAGAGACAGAGAGACAGAGAGAGACAGAGAGACAGAGAGAGACAGAGAGACAGAGAGAGACAGAGAGAGACAGAGAGACACCGAGACAGTGAGACAGAGAGAGACAGAGAGACAGAGAGAGACAGAGAGAGACAGAGAGAGACAGAGAGACACAGAGACAGTGAGACAGAGAGAGACAGTGAGACAGAGAGAGACAGTGAGAGACAGAGTGAGACAGAGAGAGACAGAGAGAGACAGAGTGAGACAGAGAGAGACAGTGAGACAGAGAGAGACAGTGAGAGATAGTGAGACAGTGAGAGATAGTGAGACAGTGAGAGATAGTGAGACAGTGAAAGATAGTGAGACAGTGAAAGATAGTGAGACAGTGACATAATTTTTTGTGAAAGTTTGCATATGTTATGCTTTGGTAAAACTTTGTCAAAGTTTTTACAAATAAAAAAAAAGTTAAGTAAAAAAAAAAACGTTATTTCAAACAGGCTATGCATAATAATAAAAACCGTTTTGAACATATCATGTGTTTTTTTTGTTTTTTTTTTTGCTTTTTCTGCTTTCAGAATATACCAAACAAGTTATTTTCATATGGTATTGGACATATTTGTACAATTAATGAAATTTGCACTGCATTCTTCAAATACATTGATATTGCCATGGAACTCTTCCTCTTCCTCAACGTGGATACCCTCCTTATCCCTGACAATGTTATGCAGGCCTGGATTACCAACTCTGCATTCTCAAGACTGAGTTGCAAGGGGGTTTGGAAAACACGCCATTTACTGGACAATATGCCAAACGAACATTCAATGAGGCGTCTTGCGCGGCTCAGGCGATAATTGAAGATCCTCTTCTTGTTGTCCAGATTATTTCTGGCATAAGGCCTAAGCAGATAGTGAGAAAGTGCAAAGGCCTCATCGGCAACAAGCACAAAAGGCAGGTCGGGTCCTTCAGTTCCAGGCAGAGGCTGATCAGATGGTAAGTTAAATCGGCCTTGTCGCAGTCTTCTACCCATTACAGACTCACGGAACACTCTGGAATCAGAACTGCTGCCATATGCCCCAATGTCCACAGCGATACATTTATAATTGCTGTCACAGATAGCCAAGAGGACCAATGAAAAATATTTTTTATAGTTCTGGAATCTGGACCCAGAATGTGGAGGCTTTTGGATACGGATATGCTTTCCATCAAGAGCTCCGATACAATTTGGAAAGTTTGCCCGATCCCAAAATCCATCGGCTATTCTTCGCCACATGTTGCCATCTGGTAATGGCATCACTGCTGGACACAGCTCTTCCCATATGGCAAGGCATGTATCATGCACTATCTCTGAAATTGTAGAAATACCCAATAAAAAGTAATGGTTTAGAGAGGCATAGGACTGACCAGTTGCAAGAAACCTAGGAAAAAAAGACCATCTTTTTAGCTTTATTTAAGTACTGGCACATAAATCAATACAATATTTAGTATCTATACATACTGGGCTAGATTCAGGTAGGGGGACGTAAATTTGTGCGGGCGTAGCGTATGTAATTTACGCTACGCCGCCGCAATTTAGAGAGGCATGTGCAGTATTCACAAAGCACTTGCTCCGTAAGTTGCGGCGGCGTAAATCTGCCGGCGTAAGCGCGCCGAATTCAAATTGTCAAGGGGTGGGCGTGTTTTATGTAAATAAAACATGACCCCATGTAAATGATGTTTCTCACGAACGGCGCATGCGCCGGCTGTGAACGTATCCCAGTGCGCATGCTCCTAATCACGTCGCAAATAGTCAATGCTTTCGACGTGAACGTAATTTACGCAAAGCCCTATTCGCGAACGACTTACGCAAACGACGTAAACATTTTAAAATTCAACGCGGGAACGACATCCATACTTAACATTGGCTATGCCTCATATAGCAGGAGTAACGTTACGCCGGAAAAAGCCTTACGCAAACGACGTAAAAAAATCCACAGGGCGCGCGTACGTTTATGAATCGGCGTATCCAGCTCATTTGCATATTCTACGCTGAAATCGACGGAAGCGCCACCTAGCAGCCAGCGTAAATATGCACCCTAAGATACGACGGCGTAGGAGACTTACGCCGCTCGTATCTTAGCCTAATTTAAGCGTATCTGGTTTCCAGAATACGCTTAAATTTACAGCGGCGTAGATTCAGAGTTACGACGGCGTATTGCCCACTGTATATAAACACACACACACAGTAGACCAGGGGTAGGCAACCTCGGCACTCCAGCTGTTTTGAAAATACATATCCCATCATGCCTCTGCCTCTAGGAGTCAGCCCTATGATTGTCAAGGTCTTGCAATGGGACTTGTAGTTTCACCACAGCTGGAGAGCGGAAGTTGCCAATCCCTGCAGCAGACCAACAAAAAAAAAGACATTTGAAATGTAGGACTTCTTACCTCAAGGTCACCAAGAGACGTTCTTCTGCAGATACACACCTTATCATGTATGTATGTCTACGCTGCAGTCGTGGGTGCAGCTGGTCCAGTAAGTAGTCAAATGTGGCTACGGTCATCCCTGGTAAATTTGAAAAACTTAGTGGGATACTGTCGGAGATGAGCATAGTGCAGAGCCACATAACCTTCAGAAGGCCGCTTCAGTAGTATGGGGTGGGTCCAGAATCGACGTCTCCTAGCCACAATCTGCTTTTTCTTGCTCTCCATTCTCCTCGAATTGGCAAATACGACAAACAATGTCATAATGTCCCAAAAATTGTAGGAATCCATCGCACAGTGCAGATAGTACACAACAGGACAAAAGAAGGACACAGCAAGGACAAGTCACTCACTGAAAACTGCAATGCAGCATGGGAGGAGCAATGCTTTCTGGGTACTGTCATCAAAGCCACAGAAATGTCTGTAAACTGATGAAAACGGACGCAAAAACGGCTGAAAACTGATACATTTGCGGATGTAAATGGAACGGAAGACGGATGACAACGGACGTAAACGGATCAATAGACGGAAGTAAACGGATATTAACGGAATGGATGACGGATGAAAAAACGGATACGTTTTTAACGTGGCTAAACTGATGGTACCAGTGTGAATGAGGCCTTACATTAAAGTGTCGTACTTCTTTAATGTTTGTTTAACTTATTGCAAGACAAAAAGTTTTCAGATATGTTAAAAAAGATTCAGGGAATCTTTCTATAAATCTTACACAGATATTAAGGGCTCCGTAACAAAACATTTTTCTAAGATAATAAAACACTGTAGCACTGTAAATAAAAGACTTCTCAGAGACAAAATTTGAAATGACTTCAGGGAAAACAACAGTGCTAGATCAAAATACAGTTGCAATAAAAAGTATGTGAATGATATGGATTTCTGTACAAATTGGTCATAAAATGTGATCAGATCTTCATCTAAGCCACAACAATAGACAATCACAGTCTGCTTAAACTAATAACACACAAAGAATTAAATGTTACCATGTTTTTATTGAACACAACATGTAAAAATTCACAGTGCAGGTGTAAAAAGTATGTGAACCCTTGGATTTAATAACTGGTTGAACCTCCTTTGGCACAATAACTTCAACCAAACATTTCCTGTAGTTGCAGATCAGACGTGCACAACGGTCAGGAGTAATTCTTGACCATTCCTCTTTACCAGTGGCGGCTGGTGACATTTTAGGATGGGGGGGCGCAAGACCCCGCCCCTCCACATTTGGTCCCTCCCACTTCTCATAAGCCACACCCCCTATAGAATACACCCACTCCGTCCCCTGTATTCCACTTGCTTCCACTCATAGTGTCAGGAGTATACAGCTCAGCATCACAGCACAGAGTATATAGCCCCAGCATCACAAATCATGGTATATAGCGCAGGCTTACAGATTGGCGCAAACAAACTAAAAAATTACACTGTTAGTTATGAAGGACTCTAAATGGGCATGAGATTATCAGAGACTGCGGACATACTGCACGAGATTACCAGAGACTGCGGACATACTGCACGAGATTACCAGAGACTGCGGACATACTGCAAGAGATTACCAGAGACTGCGGACATACTGCACGAGATTATCAGAGACTGCGGACATACTGCACGAGATGACCAGAGACTGCGGACATACTGCACAAGATTATCAGAGACTGCGGACATACTGCACGAGATGATCAGAGACTGTGGACATACTGCACGAGATGACCAGAGACTGCGGACATACTGCACGAGATGACCAGAGACTGCACACATACTGCACGAAATTATCAGAGACTGTGGACATACTGCACAAGATTACCAGAGACTGAAGACATACTGCATTACTTGTCCTGCGACTTGGGAATTCAACGTTGCATGACAAGTCGTACCCCATATCTGTGCGACTTCAAGTCACAGCGACTTCAAAGTAGTCCCTGCATTACTTTGGTCGCACTTTGATGCAACTTGAGGTCCATAGACCTCCAGAATACACAGGCATTGCTTTAAGTCGCATCAAACTTTCAGACTGTTTTAGCCTGAAAGTCGCAAGATTCTGCCACAATTTTTTGCTGCGATTTTGCAGCGACTTGAAGCAATGCCTGTGTGTTCTGGAGGTCTACGGACCTCAAGTCACATCAAAGTGGGACAAAAGTAATGCAGGGACTACTTCGAAGTCGCTGTGACTTGAAGTTGCACAGATATGAACGGTTCTGATCAGGTCCAACTTATCCTGCAACTTTCCAGTCCCAAGTCGCTATTTCCACCAATTAAATATAAAAACCAATTGAATACGCGGGGGGGGGGGGGAGTATGGGTTCCCTTCCTGCCGCTATTTCCACCAATTAAATAAATAAAAAAAATAACATTTTAACAAGCCCGGAGGGGAGGGGGGATTGGATAAGGTCCAAAAAGAAATGAATGAATAAGCGGGGGGGGGATGGTTTGGCTATTTCCACCAATTAAATAAAAAAAAACAATGTTAAATACTTTTTTTTTTTTAACAAGCCTGGTTTGGGTGGTGCCGTTAATGCTGCTCTTTCCACCTATTGACAAAAAAACATCTGAATCATCTGAATAAGCGTGGGGGGGGGGGGGGTCTTCAGCCGCTACGGTCGGTATTTTTGCCCAAAGTTTTTTTTTTTTTTATAGGTCGGGTGCGGGAAGGGGTCCGTTTGCTGGCTCTTGCATACGTCAAACACACTTTAATTAGGCAGGGAGGGGGTTCATACCTGTTACTGCAGGCATGCTGGCAGATAGCTTCGAGGCGCACTCAGCTCCTGAGTCCCGACGTCACTTCCGGTTCTTCCTGAGACGTCGGGACTAGCACAGAGACGTGCGGGTGCACACAGAAAGTGTGCACCCAAGCCATAGAAAGACAGTCCATCGCGCCTGAAGCAAGTGGCGCGATGGAGAACGCCACAAAGGCATTTTTTTTTGCCAATGTAGCGCCTCGTCTGCAATCCCGTGATTGCACAGACGTGGCGCTACCCACACAACACTGTGTCCAGCGCCCGGCGCTCGGACACAGTGCACCTAAGTACCTTTTTTGGAAAAAAAAATTCCTTAAAGGGACATGTTTAAATAAACATTTTTTTTTTTTTTTTTTAGATTTTTTTTTTTTTTTACTGATTGGGGGAGGGGGGCGGCGCCCGGGCGCCCTCTATGGACGGGCCGCCACTGCTCTTTACAGAACTGTTTCAGTTCAGCAATATTCTTGGGATGTCTGGTGTGAATC
Organism: Rana temporaria; assembly: GCF_905171775.1. Lineage (NCBI taxonomy): Eukaryota > Metazoa > Chordata > Amphibia > Anura > Ranidae > Rana > Rana temporaria. The sequence continues at coordinate 220,243,388 of NC_053490.1, forward strand.
GCTTTCTTGTGGTCATGCCACAGCATCTCAATCGGGGTGAGGCAGGACTCTGACTGGGCCACTCCAGAAGGCGTATTTTCTTCTGTTTAAGCCATTCTGTTGTTGATTTACTTCTATGCTTAGGGTCGTTGTCCTGTTGCAACACCCATCTTCTGTTGAGCTTCAGCTGGTGGACAGATGGCCTTAAGTTCTCCTGCAAAATGTCTTGATAAACTTGGGAATTCATTTTTCCTTCGATGATAGCAATCTGTCCAGGCCCTGACGCAGCAAAGCAGCCCCAAACCATGATGCCCCCACCACCATACTTCACAGTAGGGATGAGATTTTGATGTTGGTGTGCTGTGCCTCTTTTTCTCCACACATAGTGTTGTGTGTTTCTTCCAAACAACTCAACTTTGGTTTCATCTGTCAACAGAATATTTTGCCTGTACTGCTGTGGAACATCCAGGTGCTCTTGTGCAAACTGTAAACGTGCAGCAATGTTTTTTTTGGACAGCAGTGGCTTCCTCTGTGGTATCCTCCCGTGAAATCCATTCTTGTTTAGTGTTTTTTTACGTATCGTAGATTCGCTAACATGGATGTTAGCATATGCCAGAAACTTTTTTAAGTCTTTAGCTGACACTCTAGGATTCTTCTTCACCTCATTGAGCAGTATGCGCTGTGCTCTTGCAGTCATCTTTACAGGATGGCCACTCCTAGGGAGAGTAGCAGCAGTGCTGAACTTTCTCCATTTATAGACAATTTGTCTTACCGTGGACTGATGAACAGCAAGACTTTTGGAGATACTTTTATAACCCTTTCCAGCTTTATGCAAGTCAAAAATTCTTAATAGTAGGTCTTCTGAGAGCTCTTTTGTGCGAGGCATCATTCACATCAGGCAATGCTTCTTGTGAAAAGCAAACCCAGAACTGGTGTGTGTTTTTTATAGGGCAGAGCAGCTGTAACCAACACCTCCCATCTCATCTCATTGATTGGAGTGAGGTGTCAGCCAACAGGAGTCCAATTAGCTCTTGGAGATGTCATTAGTCTAGGGCAGTGGTTCTCAATCTTGCTAGTGCCATGAACCCCTTGATAACATTTCCCAAGTTGTGGGGACCCCAACAGTAACATTTTTGTAGCGTAGTTTTTCGGGACCCAAGGCAAGACAAGTAATTTGCGGCCCTAACCCACGGAAAGCTCTCCCTGAGTGCCTTCCACTTGTACAGTATTAAAATCCCTTATGGTATTTTATAGGATGTACCACTCTTTGTTCTCCTTTCTTTGTCTTTTATCTCTCTTTATCCTAATTTCTTGCCCCCCCCCCCATCCCTCTTTCTTGCCAAGTTCCTTATTCTTTCTACCCCTTTTTCTTTGTTCCTCCCCCTCTTTTCCTCTCCCTTCCATGTATTTTCTATTGTTTTTCCTTTTCTTACTCATTGGTGGGGGGAATGGGATAAGTGGCAGTGCTGGTGTGTGGTGGGATCAATGGCAGTGCTGGGGGGTATTCTGATCAGCCAACTTAGGTGATCTTGATCAAGGTCATCTACTGATCTGAGAACTGTAGTGGGGACTTTTAATGGCAACTCTAATCACAGGTAGTGTTACTCACTGTGTCTCCAGGTCTGTGGTGTCTCCAAGTGACTCCTATGCCAAAATCAGGATATAGGGTATCCTCCAGCCCCTCCCACTTCACATTCCTCACCAGTCAGCTGACCTCTAGTCTTTGCCCCCTAGTCATGCCATAAACTAAATGGGCGGCAGCAAAGAGGCTGAGTGGGGGGCCGCAGGCTCCAGGACAAGCCCAGCTGGGTGGCCGGCCACAGATTCCAGGGACAGCCATGCTGGGTGGTCACGAAAAGGCTGGGAAAGCAGTGCGCACTTCAGGAACAGCCCAGGATTTGGTGACCTCTGGCAAATAGTCATTCGACCCCTGAGGGGGGCCCCCGACCCCCAGGTTGAGAACCACTGGTCTAGGGGTTCATATACGTTTTCCACCTGCACTGTGAATGTTTACATGGTGTGTTCAATAAAAACATGGTAACATTAAATTTTTTGTGTGTTATTAGTTTAGGCAGACTGTGATTGTCTATTGTTGTGACTTAGAGGAAGATCAGATCACATTTTATGACCAATTTGTGCAGAAATCCATATCATTCCAAAACGGTTTACATACTTTTTATTGCAACTGTATAGTGTATTTGAACACTGACACACTCCTTAAAGGGAAACTACAATAGTATAACTATATATCATTTTAACAGAACTACATTTTTGATCTGATAGTTTTTTTTTTTTTTCAAAACAAGGAAAATAGATGGGTTCAGCTCATGGTCTCTACCTGCAGAGAACTCCTCAGATGCATTTTGCCCTTTTTGGGGCATAATCATAGAGGCTCCACCTGCTGGATAATTTATAAATCTGAAATATTTATATGACAAATGTCATATTTACTTAACTAAAATAAAGCATCACCTGTAATGAAATATGTCACACAATGTGCAGACTGCTCAATTTTGTAGAAAACTTCAAGGCAAAGCTGCCCTGTTCTCTTTCTGCACCTGGTGCCATTTTCTGGTGCCATGGGGACAACAGCTATGGGTCTCTGGGCTTAGCTGCACCAAGGATAATCCAATCGGGACATACCTCCTCCTGCCCTTTCCTCCACTGAGAAAAGTAATTTTATTGATTACACTACCTGGAACGTGATCTGTGAATGGGGGACAGCATCCTGTGAGTTAATCAAATTTAACCTCCAAGTTCAGCAGCAGGAAGTAGACAGGGCATCCCTGCAGTGAAGATTTCTACAAAATCCAGAAGCCTGCACATATTTTATTGTAGGTAAGTAATTTAACTAAAGCTGGGCAGAAAAAAAAGTTTTTTTAGCTTAACTTAAAAGAAAAGTATGTTTTTTTTCCCCATCATACTTACCTAGGTGGATGCGATGCTGCATCTTTCCCCCGGCGCCCCTACACTGAGAACCGAGAGATCGAACATCGCCCATTGCTCATTTCTCACAGCTTCCTAAACAGAGAGCTGCTGACTGTCAATCAGCATCCCTCCTCTCTGCTCCTCCTCGCTCACTAGAGCACTGAGCTGTGGAAGGGCTGGGAGCAGCACCTGGCCGATCCCGACTTCCATTATTGTGATGACGCGGTGCCTGGACTGATTCCTGGGATGTCAACAGAGAGCGAACTTCAGTCTGCTCTCTGCTGAAAACAGGTCACAGGAGTGCAAAACGAATTGCACTCCTGTGACCCATAGGAGAAGCCCAGCCAAACGAGCCCAGGCTGGACTTTTCCTTTAAGCTTTAAAATATACCTGTGAAATAAAGGAATATATTTGTACATAAAGTGTCAATATAAAACCACAGCGCTATGAGAATAAATTAATATTCAAATCTAAATATGCAAACACAAGTGTACAATGAGATATCACAATATTAAGTAAATAACTTATAAACTTGTAAACATGCAAAGTAAGTGAAAAAAAGTGTGAGAAAAAGTTCGTGACGCTACAGAATACGTAACGTATTCAAACAAGAAAATTCATGTGACTTCAAAAGTAGTTGATCCACTTTCCAGGACTTCCACCACACCTCAGTGTTCAGTGCTCCAATCCCCCTCACAGTGGACACTCACCACAATCATATGCCTCCCACTCTCGTGTTTGGCTAACGAGCTTGTAATAAGAGTATCTCCAGGGTATCACCAATATATATCCAAATGTTAATTCCGAGAAGTTTCCAAAGTGATAATGCAAAACAAGAGAAAAAATGCACAATAGTGTAAAAACGTAAGACCAGTTTATTAAAACACTCAAATGAACCTTCAAAAGTTGCACTCACAAATCAGAATCACAAAAACAGCTTTGTGTGATAGCAGATCACTGCACACTTCAAACTCCTTAACTGTAGATAATAGTGGTCACGGCGGACCCTCGATTAACCGAATGATCTCACCGCAATCCTTGGCACAGCACACCACCTCAAATGATAACTCCTTCACTCGATAACACAAAAACAGCTGAAAGATGGCTGCAAACACTCCTAGTTGTAACTTGGAACTTCTTTTCTCTCTTTCCTTTTCAAACATGGATTAGGCCACGCCCCGACATGTTTCGACTTCCTGTCTTATTCATGGGTATGGCCAAATCCCCACTTCCCTCTTTTATATATACCTGGGGTTATATAGCAGCGAATCAGAGCAGGGAGTGACGAGACGCCATCCTCTGCTTGTGTGTATCGCTCTATCTGGCAGCGAATACGTCACCGGGTCACGTGCAATGGCGCGTCCAATAGGGTGAAAGCATCGCCGTATCTATGGGCGGGAGCTGTGTATGACGTCTCACTTGTCAGTCCAGCAGCACTGAGCGCAGCCAATCATGCTGCGTATCTCTTGTGACACGTTACCTTGCCGGAAATGATGAGTGAGTGTTGTCTATCGTCAAGGTGCCGCGTTGTCCTAGCAACGGGGGACGCGACCAGCTGGTCACATGCACGTCGCAGCCAATAAACAATTGATCGCAGCAAAAGCCCAGACGGAAGTGCAATGTACATATGGCACATTGGCATATCACACAGAGGTTTACTAATTGTTAAAGAAGGACCTTACTAGCAGATCAGTATTATAATTATTACTTTTTTTGTGTGAGTGTAACAGTAATTTTTCAAAAACTAGGGGGATTTACTCATAAATCAGGGGACGGTCTCTCGAGAGTCCCCATGACCACCAATCCCCAGTTATTACACACTAAAAAAATTATATATAAAATACAATCAATATTTAAAATCAAATATAAAAATTAGCACTATAACTTCGATCTGATATACAAATACCACTACTAACATTATCTTTAATAAACTAATCTAGACTAAATCAATTCATAAAACACAATGTATACATATACTCACTATTATACGAGTATTGGGTATCATGCATATGTATAAGTACACAAACTGACTGCATATAGATTAAAAATACTACTTAATTTAATCAAGGAATGAATGGTTAATGGTGACTATTGATCACAAATGATCCAATAATTCATGGGTGGAACATTTCTGACATCACAATAGTTAAACCATTTAAATAAAAAAACATTTGAATAAACATACAAGATGTATGAAAATATAAACTAGATACCTGACCATATACTGACAATTGCAGAGACAAGGGTTTAACTGGTATCATCCATGCTATTTAGCTAATAGTCCTGCATATCAGTAATATGGTACAGTCCAGATACGATCTATACGACACATTGTATATTGAGGTCAGTGTTCACCTATAACATATATCAATAACACAATTATACAATAAGATCGAAAAAGGAAAAGAAAAAATTGGAGAAATTGAATCTGTCAAGAGTTGTTAATAAAACAATTGAGGTCAACCTCTATGTTTAAACCCCTAGGCTGAAGACATCTAAGCAGGTATATCCACTGGGTTTCGCGTTGTGAGAGGTCCCTAATTCTATTTGAACCCCTCCACCCGAAATATACCACATCAATACCACAGAATTGAATCAAAGATGGATCCTGCTTGTGTCTTTTCTTAAAATGCATTGAGACGCTATGATATTCAAAGCCCTTTTTAATGTTCGCCAAATGTTCAGCGATTCGCACCCTAAGCAATCTCTTTGTCCTCCCCACATAAAGTAGACCGCATGGACACCATAATAGATACACCACGTAAGAGGAATTACATGTGCTAAATTCTTTGATCTCAAACGGACTACCATCGCTTCCTCTTACTTGACATATTCCCCTGTTGTGTATCTTGACTGTTCGACAACATATACACCTTCCACAGGGAAAAAAACCTTTCAAGTCAATTTTAATGGAGGGAGTTGGGGGGTCCAGAATTTTCCGGACAACTTTATCTCCGAAATTTGGTGCCTTTCGGTAGATAAACCGAGGATGATCCGGTATTATAGTACCCAAATGTGTGTCTCTGGCTAGGATGTGCCAGTGTTTACGAAAAATCGTTTCAACATCCTTGTATTGGGAATGAAAGCCTGTTAAAAAACCCCATTGATGCTGGCTGTTAGACTCAACAGATGCCCTCTTCTTTAAACATTGTTCCCTCGGTACTTCTGCTACCTCTCTTATGATGTTATTCAATTTAGCTTCATTGTATCCCTTCTGTACAAATCTCTGTTTCAACAAAGTTGCTTGTTCTAAATAGTCTGATTCCTCAGTACAGTTTCTCCTTACTCTTAGGAACTGTCCTTTCGGGATATTGCTTATCCACGCCGGATGATGTCCACTCCGGATCGACAAGTAGCTGTTACGATCGGTTGTTTTGAAATGTACTTTCGTCTTCAATTTCCCATTTAGATGTTCAATGTTGACATCAAGAAAATCTACTGAATTCATACTAATATTGTATTCAAGCTTGATGTTATTCTTATTGTTGTTGAGATCTGTCAGGAACAATCTGAGATCCACCTCCGATCCCTCCCAAATTAGTAAGAGATCGTCGATGAATCTGCGATAGAAGATGAGCTGTTGTCTCTGATTGCAGAAGATATGTCTATCCTCCCACTCCGCCATAAACAGGTTGGCGAGGCTGGGGGCAAACTTAGCCCCCATAGCCACGCCAACCTGTTGCGAGAAGAAAAAGCCATTGAACCAAAAATAGTTGTGCGCCATGCAGAACTCCAGAGCTTGGCCCAAAAATTTCTTTTGGACATGAGGGATGTCATCCCTCCTACTCAATGCCCAGTTTAATGCCAGCGCAGCGTCCTCATGCTGGATTATAGTATAAAGGGACGCTACGTCCGCTGTTACCAATATGATGTTGGACCCAGGGTTGATATTTAATAACTCTAAAGATGTTAATAAATCCGTTGTATCTTTTAGGAACGCCCTAGTATTACGAACACTCGGCTGGAGAAACTTATCTAAGTACTCTCCCAACCTAGCAGTCACAGAGCCAATCCCATTTACAATGGGTCGGGCTGGTGGGACTGTTGGGTGTTTATGAATCTTAGGTAACGTGTATATCACTGGAGTCCTGCATACAGAGGGGGCTAAATAAGCCTTTTCTTTGGCATTAAGAGCCTGCGTGCGGTATCCCCAACAAACTAGAGCATCCAATTGCGCTTTGTAGTCCTCAGTAGGGTCTGAACCCAATCTTCTGTAGGTCACAGGGTCGCTTAACAGTGTAGTCAATTGATTCAGATAAAACTCTTTATCCATAACGACCACTCCGCCTCCCTTATCTGCAGGGCGGATGATGATCTCCTTGTTGTTTTCAAGGCTTTTTATTCCTTCTTTTATAAATTCAGGGTTCACTTTCTTCTTTTGCGGTAGTTCATCAATATCCTTCAACACCAAATGCTTGAAGACCTCGATGTAATGATTATTCGGGTTTTGGGGATTAAATAGGGATCTATTTTTTAGGCCGCTATCTATATGTGCTGAGGCGGCAGTACTCTTATAAGATGATTCTGCCGGATGACTCAAGAAGTATTTTTTCATGTTAAGAGTCCTTATAAATTTATGAGTGTCAATGTACAAATTGAACTTGTTCATGACTCTCCTTGGTGCACATTTTAGACCAGTATTAAGTATGTTCAATTCTTTCAAATTCAACTCTACTTTGCTTAAATTAAAGATCCCTGTACTTAGGTTTTCCTCGGTCTTTTCTTTGGATTGCTTTCTCCGTCCGGCCCTACAGCCCCTTCTTCTCTTTGGGGGTAGTCTCCATTCTTGGGGTGAGGATATGGATAACCATTCCTGTCCCCCCCCTTGTTGTGACCATTGTGAGGGGGTCTCTTCGGGGTTACTCCTCTCCCCCTCCCCCTCTGCCCTAAAAAAGGCTGCGGTGGATGATGATAATAATTGGGTGCTGGGTGTGCATACCATTGTTGATATTCTTGTTGAGGATAATACTGACAATGGTTCTGTTCACCCTGTGTGTAATAAGGGCGAGGTGATTGATGACCATGACCATATTGATAATCATCTCTCTCTCGTCTAGGTGCTGCAGGTGATTCGAATTGTGGGCCATACTGTCCACTCCCAGAAGCCTGTGAGTCAGAATTCCGTCTCTGATTAGGCAGTAGATGTTCATTTTTCCTCAGTATGGCTTTACTGGTAGTATGTTTAATCGAATCCTTTTTCTGGCTAACGGTATTTAATTTTTGTGTAGGCTTCACTTCATCATTACCGTTTTCAGCTCTGGCAGCAATTTGCCAAGCATAAATCTTGTCATTTTTAAAATCCTCGGAGTCTCGGTTATATTTCTTAACCTTTCTCTTCTGTGTCTCCCTATCAGTCTTCTCCAATTTTTTCTTCATGTTCGTATTGAATTCTTTAATCATAGCAGAGTCATTAATTGGTGCTAATTTAACTTGTATGATTTTAATTTTTTCATTGATCAAACTTAATTTTATCTGTTTCCTTTTCAGGACCAGCACCTGTAATTCCATCCCCACTTTGTTAAAGAATTTCTTCCATTCATCCATATATTTAGTCTCATAGAGACCATCCTGGGGAGTCACCTCCCACCTTAAACTCCTAAAAATCAGTCCCTCCTTATTATAGTGCTCGAATGTAAACACATCCCACCAGGCTTTAATTTGTTTTTCTAATAAAATTTCCAGGGTTTTTAAAATCCCTGGATAATCCTCCTCACAGTCTGTCATTTCCTGACTGGTGGAGAAGATCGTGTCAGCACTCAATTGCCTATTCATCAAAAAATTGATAGATTCCATGGCTGCTAGTAGTTAAAAAGTATAGAAAATGTGATGATTGGGGTATCAAAAAACTGCGCCCGAATGATAACCCACTACTGCGCCAGATGGAAAGAAGTTGAAGCGCCTAGCTGCTGCTTAAATAAATAGTATGTGAAATAAAGGAATATATTTGTACATAAAGTGTCAATATAAAACCACAGCGCTATGAGAATAAATTAATATTCAAATCTAAATATGCAAACACAAGTGTACAATGAGATATCACAATATTAAGTAAATAACTTATAAACTTGTAAACATGCAAAGTAAGTGAAAAAAAGTGTGAGAAAAAGTTCGTGACGCTACAGAATACGTAACGTATTCAAACAAGAAAATTCATGTGACTTCAAAAGTAGTTGATCCACTTTCCAGGACTTCCACCACACCTCAGTGTTCAGTGCTCCAATCCCCCTCACAGTGGACACTCACCACAATCATATGCCTCCCACTCTCGTGTTTGGCTAACGAGCTTGTAATAAGAGTATCTCCAGGGTATCACCAATATATATCCAAATGTTAATTCCGAGAAGTTTCCAAAGTGATAATGCAAAACAAGAGAAAAAATGCACAATAGTGTAAAAACGTAAGACCAGTTTATTAAAACACTCAAATGAACCTTCAAAAGTTGCACTCACAAATCAGAATCACAAAAACAGCTTTGTGTGATAGCAGATCACTGCACACTTCAAACTCCTTAACTGTAGATAATAGTGGTCACGGCGGACCCTCGATTAACCGAATGATCTCACCGCAATCCTTGGCACAGCACACCACCTCAAATGATAACTCCTTCACTCGATAACACAAAAACAGCTGAAAGATGGCTGCAAACACTCCTAGTTGTAACTTGGAACTTCTTTTCTCTCTTTCCTTTTCAAACATGGATTAGGCCACGCCCCGACATGTTTCGACTTCCTGTCTTATTCATGGGTATGGCCAAATCCCCACTTCCCTCTTTTATATATACCTGGGGTTATATAGCAGCGAATCAGAGCAGGGAGTGACGAGACGCCATCCTCTGCTTGTGTGTATCGCTCTATCTGGCAGCGAATACGTCACCGGGTCACGTGCAATGGCGCGTCCAATAGGGTGAAAGCATCGCCGTATCTATGGGCGGGAGCTGTGTATGACGTCTCACTTGTCAGTCCAGCAGCACTGAGCGCAGCCAATCATGCTGCGTATCTCTTGTGACACGTTACCTTGCCGGAAATGATGAGTGAGTGTTGTCTATCGTCAAGGTGCCGCGTTGTCCTAGCAACGGGGGACGCGACCAGCTGGTCACATGCACGTCGCAGCCAATAAACAATTGATCGCAGCAAAAGCCCAGACGGAAGTGCAATGTACATATGGCACATTGGCATATCACACAGAGGTTTACTAATTGTTAAAGAAGGACCTTACTAGCAGATCAGTATTATAATTATTACTTTTTTTGTGTGAGTGTAACAGTAATTTTTCAAAAACTAGGGGGATTTACTCATAAATCAGGGGACGGTCTCTCGAGAGTCCCCATGACCACCAATCCCCAGTTATTACACACTAAAAAAATTATATATAAAATACAATCAATATTTAAAATCAAATATAAAAATTAGCACTATAACTTCGATCTGATATACAAATACCACTACTAACATTATCTTTAATAAACTAATCTAGACTAAATCAATTCATAAAACACAATGTATACATATACTCACTATTATACGAGTATTGGGTATCATGCATATGTATAAGTACACAAACTGACTGCATATAGATTAAAAATACTACTTAATTTAATCAAGGAATGAATGGTTAATGGTGACTATTGATCACAAATGATCCAATAATTCATGGGTGGAACATTTCTGACATCACAATAGTTAAACCATTTAAATAAAAAAACATTTGAATAAACATACAAGATGTATGAAAATATAAACTAGATATAAACTACTTATTTAAGCAGCAGCTAGGCGCTTCAACTTCTTTCCATCTGGCGCAGTAGTGGGTTATCATTCGGGCGCAGTTTTTTGATACCCCAATCATCACATTTAAAATATACCTGTCAGGCAGTTTGTAAATCCTGCAATAACCACTTTACCAGTATTTAGTGTGGATACATAAAATAAATGCGCTTCTAATTTCTTGTTCCTTGAATTCACTAGGTATTAGTAAGCTACTTGGCACCAGTCAGAGGCAATTGTGGTATGCTCTCAAATCCTGATCTCACATGTATTTGTTTTAATAGGTATGGTGAAGATGAAATCTTACAGTCATTAAGCACCTCTGTTATTATTGGCCCAGATTCAAGTAGAATTGCGCGATATTTGCGGGGGAGCAGGGCAACGATTTTGCCCTGCGCCCCCGCAAATATTTTGCGCTGCCCTCGATTCACGGAGCAGTAGCTCCGTGAATTGCGAGGGCGCGCCGGCAAATTTGCCCGGCGTAAGCGCGTGCAAGTTAAATGATCCCGCCGGGGGCGGGAATCATTTAAATTAGGTGCGCTCCCGCGCCGAGCGTACAGCGCATGCTCCGTCGGGAAACTTTCCCGACGTGCATTGCGGCAAATGACGTCGCAAGGACGTCATTTGCTTCTAAGTGAACGTGAATGGCGTCCAGCGCCATTCACGTTTCACTTACGCAAACGCCGTGAAATTCAAATTTCACGGCGAGGGAAGGCCGGCTATACTTTAGCATTGGCTGCCCCTACTATTAGAAGGGGCAGCCTTGCGCTAAAAGTAGCCGTACGGAAACTCCGTACCTGGCTTGCGCGGGGCCCGCGCAAGCTTGTGAATCAGTGGTAGTATGCAATTTGCATACTACACGCTGATACACAATGGGAGCGCCCCCTAGCGTCCCCCGCAAGAATGCAGCCTAAAATCTGCGAGGCAAAAGAGCCTTATGCCGCGCAGATTTTAGCCTGCAGTCGGTGTAACGAGGTTCCTGAATCAGGAGCACTCGTTACACCGGAGCAAGTAAGCACTTGCGCTGCGTAACCTATGGTTGCGCGGGCGCAAGTGCTTCTTGAATCTGGGCCAATGTGAATATGTTTTTTTTTTGTTTGTTTTTTTAAAGAATAAGTACTGTGAATAATGTTTAATGTATTTCCTAAAAGCATTTTTGTTATTTCTTGAGTGTGTTATAGTAATTACAATATCTGCTTGAATTCTAAGCTGATTTCAGTACATTACCACTCTTGGATTCAAAAAAAGTAATCATTATTGAGAAGCTTTACTATAAAGTGGTCTCTAGGTATGACCCAAGTTTATCCCACTGCATCCTACTCCTACTTTTTATACATTTATTTTGCTTTTATTTTCCCCTTGTAGCAAGTAACACCTTTTATTACTTCATATGACATCATCACTAGAACTGTCAAATTCTTGCAGGGACACTGCTCAGCTGAGTATACTACACCAGTTCCTACTGACATAGGTACACCCCAAAGATTACATCTCCCAAAAGACCTTTTCCTATACACATGGTGGGCGAACTATTGCTAGTCAAGGCAGCATGTTGGTAGGGTTTAGCGTGTGTGACGACAGTAACTCATATAGACAGGAGTAATAGAAAACGTGTATTGAAGTAATTCAATGACAGCTCACAACAACCCGGAGGCATGCCTACCCAACCGGGTACACTCATAGTTACCAAAGATGTAAAGATGACAGGTATCAGCTGAGTTGACAGCATCTGTTAAGAGAGCGGAATGTGACCTGGCCATCTGGTACCCAAGCAGGAAGATGTCCAAGGAGTGGCAAGCCTGTGCTTACCTCTAGTACTGTCCCTAACATGTGGGGTATTTGTCCCTACTCTACCAACTCTTATAAAGAACACCAAACCAGGAAGCTATAGGGCCTTAAATAGGCTCTAATGCCGCGTACACACGATCGGAATTTCCGACAAGAAAAGTTCGATGTGAGCTTTTGTTTGGAAATTCCGACCGTGTGTAGGCTCAATCGGAATTTTTCTGTCGGAATTTCTGACAGCAAAAATTTGAGAGCTGAATGCAATTCCGACACGCAAAAAAACACGCATGCTCGGAATCAATTAGACGCATGCTTGGAATCATTTAACTTAATTTTTCTCAGCTCGTTGTAGTGTTGTTTTTCACCGCGTTCTTGACGGTCGGAATTTTGTGTGACCATGTGTATGCAACACAGGTTTGAGACAAAATTCCGTCGGAAAAAAATCCACGGTATTCTTGTCGGAATTTCTGATCGTGTGTGCGCAGCATAACATATGTTTTTTAAATTTTGTTTCGTTTATGTATATTCCTTTTATTTTTAATTTAATAATGGTTTTGAATATGTTTTTATCTAAAGATGCAGCTGAACATTCATACGTGCAGCCTATTTGATTTGGTAATATGTAATGTACAGTTTAAATGAGATATGGGCATTGGTATTTGATCAAGTGCCTCTTTTCTCCTTACGGGACTCTCTATTTTGATTGGGGTGAGTCTGCTGCATCTCACGTCTATATTTGTTTGTTTTTAAAATGAGTTCTTCCTTCAATGTGAGAGTGAGGCTTGGTTGCCGCAAACTCACCTGATGGAGGGATTTGGATCCATTTTTTTTATCTACAATTGAATCACAGAGTTTGCTAATTTGATGAACATGGTCCATCTGAGAGACTGACTTTTGGACTATTTAAATTTGACACTTTTTCGATTTATCTAGCGCAACACTTTACTTAAATAGGCTTGGCTTTCCCAAGATGGCTGCTGGAGTCACATTGGGTGGCAGCATCCATTGGGTGCCTCCCCAGTGACCCATGAAACCATAGAGGAATTGCAGTTCTCTTGACTTCCTCTTCAGCTGCGGTGCTGCTGCAGAAGAGCGCCACCTGCAATGGAGAAAATAGACACACAGCATTGTATTGCTGGGAATAAAATCAATATAAGCATGTGGAGGGGCAACAAGATAGGTGGAGTTCTGTAATCCAGCAGCTTAATGCTGAATTCATATTTAATTTTTGTATTAAACTGTAAGCTTAACCACTAGGCCGAATGATGGCTACAGCAAGGACCTGAATTTCCGGGAGGCTGTCAATAGACGGCCTCCCCTTTGCACACTCCCCCCACACTGTGTCACTGAGACTCGGGTGATCACAGATCCGAGTAAGGGGTCGGTCCGGGGCCCCTGACCACGTGATCAGCTGTCAGCCAATGACAGCTGATCACGTAATGTAAACAAAGCTCGTTAATCATTTTTATTTTCTCCTCACGCTAAAAGGGCAAGGAGAAAAAAAATCCGATCTCTGGCTTTTGTGTAAGGGACATCGGTCCCCAGTGAAAGAGGCACACCTGCCTCATCAGTGCCCACCAGTACCACCTGACAGTGCCCCCTGTCAGTGCCCACAGTGACCATCAGTGCTAAACAGTGCCACCTATCAATGCCTACGAGTGCCACTTATCAATGCCCACCAGTGGTGCCAATCAGTGCCTCATCAGTGCCACCTAGCAGTGCTGCCTATCAATCTCACCTACCAGTGCTGATCAGTGCCCATCACTGCCACCTATCAGTGCCGATCACTGCCACCTATCAGTGCCCATCACTGCCAGCCATCAGTGCCACCTATTAATGCCAATTCTTAGTGCCCACCAGTGCCACCTATCAACGCTCTTCAGTGCCACCCATCAGTGCCACCTCTCAGTGTCATCTCTCAGTGCCCACCAATGCTGCCTCTCAGTGCCCACCAGTGCCGCCCATCAATGCCCACCAGTACCGCCTAACAGTGGCCACCAGTGTCACCTTATCGGTGCCCATCAGTGGAGCCCATCGGTGCTCCTTAGTGCAGCCTATCTGTGCCAATCAGTTCAGTCTCATCAGCGTACATCAATGAAGGAGAAAAATTACCCGTTTGCAAATTTTAATATTTTTTTTATTTTTTTAAAAAAATAACAAAAAATTAAAACCGCAGAGGCGATCAAATACCACCAAAAGAAAGCTCTATTTGTGGGGGGGAAAAAACGATAACAATTTAATTTGGGTACAGTGTTTTATGACTGCGCAATTGAGAGTGAGAGCACTGAAAGCTAAAAATTGGTCTTTGCAGGAGGGGGGGTTTAAGTGCCCAGTAAGCAAGTGGTTACGCTGCACTACAAACAGAAAAATAATTCACTGATTTAACAGTTTAACCTTTAGCACCAACAAAACATAACAAAATTGTAGCGCTGGATGATGATTAGGGTTTAAAAACTATGGCCCGGATTCAGAAAGGACTTACGACGGCGTATCTCCAGATACGCCGTCGTAAGTCCAAATGAGCGCCGTCGTATCTATGCGCTGATTCATATAGGCAGTTACGCCTGAATTTGGCCAAGATACGACCGACGTAAGTCTCTTACACCGTCGTATCTTGGGTGCATATTTACGCTGGCCGCTAGGGGGCGCTTCCGTAGATTTACGCGTCGAATATGCAAATGACCTAGACACGCCGATTCAGAAACGTACTTGCGCCCGTCGGATTTAGCTACGCCGTTTACGTAAGGCGTCGATCCGGCGTAACTTTACCCCTCATAAAGCAGGGGTAAGTCATGTTAAGGTATGGACGTCGGAAACGTCGGAACAGCGTCGTATTTTACGTTGTTTGTGTAAGTCGTACGTGAATGGGGCTGTGCGTATGCTACGTTCACGTCGACAAAGCATTGAGCCGACGTATCTTAGGGAGTATTTGCGACGTGACTCTGAGCATGCGCCGTTCGATCGGCCATGCATTTACATGGGGTCACGCTTCATTACAATACAACACGCCCACTGCCTTTCTAACTTTGGAAGCAAGTGCTTTCTGAATACAGTACTTGCCTCTCAATGTTACGTCGGCGTAGCGCATAGGGGATGCATTACGCCCGCTCAAAGATGCTCCAATGTATCTGAATCGCGGCCTATGTGTCTAACAAAAAACAGATTATAAACCATATATAGATCACCAAGTGAATGATGTGTTGGCTAAATCAATAACAAAAGTCCAAACATATGTGAAGATTGGAAGAAACTTGGTTGCTGTGTACGACTAGGTCAGGGGTGCCCAACCAGTGGCCCGGGGGCCACATGTGGCCCGCAGGGCCCTCTGATGTGGCCCGCGACCTCCTGCTCTGGGATGGCTGGTTGCCGACCTGCCATCCGAGAGCATCAGTGTTGTAAATGAAGCCAGCGGGAAAAGGAAGCAAGCGGCTTTTCAGAAAGTGCGCCACACCTGCAGGATATAATAGACGTCGTTGGCAAAGTGCAGCTAACCTGGCGGGAAAACCACATGTATGCTGCGCCGCACCCACGGTGTGGGTAGACTGCAGACATTCAGTTTAAAAGCAGCCTTAAGCCCCTTTCACATGAACGGTCCAACCCAATCAGACCCTCCATTCACCTCTATAAAGCGGCAGATGTAAACCAACTTTTGTCTATTTACACCTGCCTACGTCCAATCCGATTTGCTAAAAAAAAACAGAAGTGGATCTGTCTCCTTCCATCTGATTGGATCAGAGAGCCCATAGAGTAGATTGGGCTGTGTCTGTGTCTGCTTTGCATATGCAGACTGGACACAGATCTGTCATCTGCCCACTTCGCTCATTGTGGCCCGCGACTGGTTACTACGTCACTTAAGTGGCCCTCAACCTTCAAAACGTTGGGCACCCCTGGACTAGGTGGATCACTCCTAGATCAGAAAAACATGCAATATTTTCACACTTGGACGTGATGCACACTTGTGAAGGGAACTGCCACCAATTATACAGAGGCTTACCAAAAATGTTGAACCCAAATAAGCATACGCTCAAAGGGTCAACAAGGCTGAATATGCTCAATGGATGTATCAATGCAGGACCAGATCTTCTTAAGGCACACGATACCAAATCCACCAGTGAAATGGAGAAGACGTATATGCTTGAAGATAATGACCCACAGACGGTCAGACCGTAAACCCGATGAGATGAAAAAGAGTGAAACAGAAGAAGCACATAGCGTAATACTGTAGGCAATGAGCGTTTAATAATGGTTGGAAACACTTACATGAAAGTGGAAGGAAAACACTTTGATCAAATGTGCATGGCAGCAGTGGAGTCTCCCGACGCGTTTCGCAAAATCTTGCTTCGTCTTCGCCATTGTTTTGTATTTAACCTTTAGCACCAGTTAGCTCCTCAGCTTAGTGTTATAATAAGCTTCTGAAATGCCTCTTAAATTAGGAAGGCAATGCGCTGAAGTACTGTGTTGTTTATTTGGGCAGCATATAACAACTGAACTGATTCTCTGGGACAAATTCAGCAATTGCAATGCAAGATGGCTGTGGGCCACATAACCCTGCTGAGGATTGGACTAGAACGAAGCTGAGACTGCTAATTCTGTTGCAACACACTGTACAGTGGAGTAAATGCATAACACACTGCAGAACCCCACAATTCACATACTGGAGGTTATTTACTAAAACTAGAGCGTGCAAAATCTGGTGCAGCTCTGAATAGAAACCAATCAGCTTCCAGTTTTTTTTTGCCAAAGCTTAATTTAACAAGCCGAAGTTAGAAGCTGATTGGCTACCATGCACAGCTGCACCAGATTCTGAGTGCACCAGTTTAAAAAAAAGGGTCATATACAGTGCAGAATTTAAATAGGCAATAAGACAAATCCCCGTTTTAATACAAGTTGCAATGAGGCAAAGTAACACAAAGAAGTACAGCTAGGCCAACAGTCTCTGATAAACCAAGGTCAGATGTGCTAGAAGCCTTTGTATCATCTATGAAATGCTGTGTGCTAATTTCTTGCTTATCAAAGTTAACAACAATGGCCCAGATTCAAGAAGCACTTGCGCCAGCGCAACCATAGGTTACGCAGCGCAAGTGCTTACTTGCTCCGGTGTAACGAGTGCTCCTGATTCAGGAACCTCGTTACACCGACTGCAGGCTAAAATCTGCGCGGCATAAGGCTCTTATGCCTCGCAGATTTTAGGCTGCATTCTTGCGGGGGCCGCTAGGGGGCGCTCCCATTGTGTATCAGCGTGTAGTATGCAAATTGCATACTACCACTGATTCACAAGCTTGCGCGGGCCCCGCGCAAGCCAGGTACGGAGTTTCCGTACGGCTACTTTTAGCGCAAGGCTGCCCCTTCTAATAGTAGGGGCAGCCAATGCTAAAGTATAGCCAGCCTTCCCGCGCTGTGAAATTTGAATTTCACGGCGTTTGCGTAAGTGAAACGTGAATGGCGCTGGACGCCATTCACGTTCACTTAGAAGCAAATGACGTCCTTGCGACGTCATTTGCCGCAATGCACGTCGGGAATGTTTCCCGACGGAGCATGCGCTGTACGCTCGGCGCGGGAGCGCGCCTAATTGAAATGATTCCCGCCCCCGGCGGGATCATTTAACTTGCGCGCGCTTACGCCGGGCAAATTTGCCGGCGCGCCCTCGCAATTCACGGAGCTACTGCTCCGTGAATCGAGGGCAGCGCAAAATATTTGCGGGGGCGCAGGGCAAAATCGTTGCCCTGCTCCCCCGCAAATATCGCGCAATTCTACTTTAAGTTCCCTTTAGAGAAAGCTGGTATTAGTGTCTTTTAACCAAATCTGAAGGGCTACAGTAGTACAGTACTTTGTGAAAGGTCTGAAACAAACAAACAAAATACAGTTAATTTTAATTATTCAGCCCTTCTCCTCTCAGAAGCGGATCGTGCTGAGAAATGTTTTATTTATCAGCTCTGCTTCTTCTGTCAGCGGTTGAGCAATTGAGTATGCCAATCATTTGTCCTCTGTGTTTGTCATTTAGCAGCACATTTAACTTCTTCTTGTTTTCCTATGAATCTGTCAAAGCACCTATGGAACTTTTGTACTGTGTCACCAAAGTGTCAATTTTTCATTATATTTATTTATAAAAAAGAAAGCATACTTAAAAACACCAGTGAATGCAGTTATATACAGTATGTAGTGCCTACCCCAATTTTCTAGGAGCCTGGTGGTGACTACAAAAGGTAGGGAGGGCTGACATAATTCCTCAGGGTGCAGGTTACTAGGCATGGTTGGTGATGAACAAGAAAAAGTTGGACACCAGTTACTTTTATGCTTAAACAAAAAGACGTTTATTTCTTAGGCCCCGTACACACGAGGAGACATGTCCGATGAAAACGGTCCGCGGACCGCTTTCATCGGATATGTCTCCTGGGAGCTTTTGGTCTGATGTGTGTACACACCATCAGACCAAAATCCCCGCGGACAGAGAACGCGGTGACGTAGAAGACACCGACGTTCTCAAACACGGAAGTGCAATGCTTCCACGCATGCGTCTAATCAATTCGACGCATGCGCGGGATTTCGGGACGCTGGTTACACGTCATAACCAGCGGACATGTCCGATTAGGTGTACTAACCATCGGACATGTCCGACAGACATGTTTCCAGCGGACAAGTTTCTTAGCTTGCTAAGAAACTTTTGTCCGCTGGAAACCTGTCCGCTAGGCCGTACACACGGTCGGACATGTCCGCGGAAACTGGTCCGCGGACCAGTTTCAGCGGACATGTTCGACCGTATGTACGCGGCCTTACAACAGGAAAAATGTGGGAGAGAAGGGATAGGGAACAGGACACCCTTAGTAACGATCAGCGAATAGGCAGATTGGCAGACTCCTTAGCCAAAAATGGTGAGATAAGGTAGACAGCAGTACAAGAAAAAGAGCCTTTAAGCTGAACCAGCACATCTGTACTTTGTAGGATAGCCTGTCTGCTCTAGTAACTGAACTTTGCTCACAGCTTCATACACAAATTCCCTTGGATGAGTTCCCTCTTGAAGTCCCCCCAGTCACTTCATTGCCTCCAGCTCATGAAGAGTCACCTCTGGTGCTTCCCTAGAATTCCATACCTCTCAGAATCCGGATCTTTGGCAGGCTTTCCTCTGCATAATCTTGAACACCCGGATAGGCCTTGTATAGGCCTAGCAGCCAGGAGACCACATGGATAGGCTCTTTATAGCAGATAATCTGATTGGCTGAGAAAGGTATGTTTACTTATAACCTGAACGTACTGTAGGTAATCACATTAATGTCAAAGGCAACAGCACCACCTACTGACAAAAGGGAGAAACCATTTGACCTCTAAACATTACAAATTAGCCAGACTGGCTACCACCCAGCATAAAAGATTTAGCTGTAGCCCTATTCTAGGATGACGATGCTACATTCTCCCCCTGCCAAGGAGACTACGTCCTTGGAGTCTGCAAAAAAAACATATGCTCTCAAGCCTGAGAGTGGATGTCCTGGCAAAAGCTGCATGGGAAAGGGTAACAGGAAAGGATAAACTTTTAGGCCCAGATTCTCAAAGGCGTTATGCCGGGGCACCTTGATTTGCGCGGCGCAATTGAACAGATGCGCCGTCGTATCGGTGCGCCGTACCCACAGAACCAGGTACGCCAGAAATTAGTCTTGTTTCGATCGGCGCAACGTTTGTGCGCCGGCGTAGCGTAGGCGCACATTTACGCCGAGAACGCCCAGCGCTCCCATTGATTTCATAATCAAATATGCAAATGAGGGATATACCGAGATTCCCGAACGTACGACCGCCCGACGCAGGCTACGAGCGGTGCGCGTAAGCTGTTCGTCCGGTGTAAACTTGCCCCTCATAAAAGCAGGGGCAACTTTGCACCAGACGTGTGCAGGTCAGCTGGAGAGCAGCTTTAGCAGCACCCTTACGGACGAGCTCAGCAACCACACTTGCAGGACAAGACTTCTGTATGCCAACATGCCAGGGGCAGGCATGGTCATAGCACAACTAGTGTGCGCCCAGGCGCTTCGAATGAGAAGGAGAAGGAGGAGGGCACGGCAGCGTTTTTACCGAACGCCATTAGACGTCTTGGCCATCGGGGAAGCAGAGGTGTATCGCCTCTTCAGATTTAATACTCAAGCCATCCAGGAAATAACCACAATCCTGCAGGATGACCTTACAAGCCCAACACACCGCTCACATGCAGTGCAGCCTCTGATCAAGGTCCTGGCAACACTCCACTTCCTGGCCACTGGATCTTTTCAGCGCACAAGTGGAGGTGTGGCTGGGATGTCACAAACCAGCATGAGCAGATGTGTGCACCAGGTTGTACCCGCAATCCTGAGACACATGTCCAACCAAATCGTCAGACCCACCCAGGAGGTCCAGCGGAATAAGGCAAGGGCAGATTTTGTCAGAATTGCAGGATTCCCACGCACCATCGGGGCAATTGATTGCACCCATGTGGCACTACAGCCCCCCCGTGACACAGAGCACCTATTCCGCAATCGGAAGCACTGGCATTCTATCAATGTCCAGGTTATCGTGGATGCCCATGGCCTCATATGGCACGTCCGTGCCAAACACCCCGGATCCTCTCATGACAGCTTCATCTACCGCCAAAGCGACATCCCAATGGAGTTTGACCAGAATGTGTACGGGGACAGCTGGCTGGTTGGTGAGTGACATGGGTGTCAGGTATGACTGTCCCCCCCATGACGCAGACATTACGAGGGACACATGCATGACTAACCTCCTCCTGTCTTTTCTCTTCCAGGTGACTCTGCATATGCACTTGGACCTCATCTAATGACCCCATTCCGGAACCCACAAACCCCAGGAGAGGAAAACTACAATGCTGCACACATAAGTACCCGTGCAGTGGTGGAACAAACCTTTGGCCAACTGAAGTCCCGTTTCCGATGCCTGGATAAGTCTGGGGGGACCCTGTTGTATTCCCCAGACTTTGTGTGCCAGATCATCGGGGCATGTTGCATTCTGCACAACTTCGCAGTGAGAAAGGGCCTGGAGGTTGAACTACGTGATGACCTGAGCCCACAACCCGACAATCCCCCCCTGCCTGAGGGTACCCCGTCTGCTGAGGGATCAGCAATCAGGAGATGCCTCGTTGAACGTCTCTTTGAACGTTAAACACACACATGAAAAATGGCACAATGTGAATGCACACGTGCACACCACTGTGGTCCCTAGCACACAACCCCCACATGCACATCGAATTGGATTAGACCCAATCAAACCACATTATTTTAGGGAGCAGTAACGCCGCGCCAAGGCTCCAATTATGTTACTGTACATTCATACACCTTTCACACGGCAGAGGGTGACACCCCTTTGCTGGCAGGAGTGTCAACCCCCCCCCCATTCTCACACCAGTCACACTATTCTGCACGCCTCACCGTGTGCATTTGTCAACACTAACTTAAAAAACTCTTTACCAGAGCAATACTTTGAAAAATAAATAAAAAAACTCTTTACCAGAGCAATACTTTGAAAAATAAATAAAAAAACTCTTTACCAGAGCAATAATCAACACGAAAAACTAATTGGCCTGCCTTCGGCCACGGCCCCGGCCCCGGCTCCTCAACTGCCTGGTTGAGGGGGGGGGGGGGTTTCATCAGGCAGAGGAGCATCCACCGGGGCTGGAGGCCTGCCCTCTAATGCCACCGCTATCCTCCTCAGGAGGTTATTGGTCTCGGTTTGAACACCAACAATGGCAGCTGTGTGCCCCTGGACGGACTCATTTAGGGTCTGCACCTCTTTCACCAGGCTTGCTGTGGTGGTTTCGAGATCCCGCAAACATGTGATAATTGCAGTGGTGTTGCCTGCAATGTCCTGAATCACATCGGTGACATGTCCCCTCTCCCCTAGGCTGTCAGCCACTCGAGTGAAGTCCTGGCCCATCGCACCCATAAGGCGGGTCTGGTCTTCCTGCGCAGTGGTCAGGGTCACAGACAGCAACTCGGGTACCCCCCTGGTTCTCGGCGTTGACCTCCTTGGTCCACGAGAGGCTTCAGGCCTGGCATAGGGTGAGGGATTAGATGGAGGGGGTGGGTTGGAGATGGAGACAGAGGGAGTGGCTGGGTTGGAGATGGAGTCCGAGGATATGGAGGATCGTGGGCTTGAGGTCCGGGATGGACCAGCCAAGCTTCCCAAATCCTCCAAGAAAAGGGACAGTGACACCTCCTCCCCCAAATGCTCCGCATCCTGCAGAACCTCCTCAATGGAGGCGTGGCCACCACTCTCCTCCACCAATGCCGCTTGCCTTCCCTGGGGGTCAGGGGCATCTTCATCAGATGAAGATGGTGTGTGACGGGCAGGGACATCAGCATCAGGGGATGGTGTGGGACGGGCAGGGACATCATCATCAGGGGATGGTGTGGGACGGGCAGGGACATCATCATCAGGGGATGGTGTGGGACGGGCAGGGACATCATCATCAGGGGATGGTGTGGGACGGGCAGGGGCACGAGACGGGCCAGCTTCATCCTGGACACCTGTGGATGACACAAAACATTCACATGTTGGTGGACCCACAAACTTGTCACATATTCCCTACCTCCCCCCACACACATGCTACACACCAGATAGTTGAAATAAACACTTACCTGTCCTCAAGGGCGGATGAACAGAATCATAGCCCGGCATTCCCTCAACTTGAACCCTGGTAAGGCACCGGGCAACTACCTCCTCATCTGGTGTCAGACGGATCCTTGAGGCAGGTCCCCCACCAGTGCCCCTGGCATGCCTCGCCATGAGGGCCATCTTGTCCTTGACCCTCCTCCTAAGATCATTAATTTTTTTGCCTATATGATGGGGCCTCCTCGCCTCATTGCCCACAGCATTCACTTGATCCGTTATCCTCTGCAGGATCTCATCCCTTCGCCCCTTGCTTGTGGTTTTACTCCTGGACCCATGGAGGCGGTCATAGTGCCTCTCCATGCCTGCGAGAATGATGGCCCTCTCATCATGAGAGAAATTCTTTTTCCTTCTACTTGTACGCTCAGCAGACATGGCAAAGCACTGCAAAAGTAAGCTCACCACCAACAGTAAACTAACAGGTGTACTTTTGCACATGATGGTGTTGCTTTTCTGCTATTAATATTTGTTATTATATTAATAATTATTATTATATTGTATATTTAAGATTTAATATCTCGCATATACGATATATGGTTAAAATAAGGGTTCTGTGACTAGAGTGAAAAGCTTTAACATAACACATTTATTTAGAGAAAAGATATTAGCTATCTAACATACTGCATACATATACAGTTTTAAAGTAAGGGAAATAAAAGTTAGTTTCAAATACAAGATAAGCACATCACACTAAAAGTATTAAGAAAACAAATTATGACAAAGTAAATAAGTGCAGGGGAGAAGATAGATTCTGATGTTACCTTGACATCCCGGGCCCGGGAAGTTCTCATCATCTCTCTCTAATTCTATTGATGAGACCCCCTGACTTTATAATCCTGATGTCACTTCTGATTGGCTGAAATAGCCTTTTCCAAATATGGGCAACTTCCTTCTATCTTTAGGGATGAATAGGCTTGAAGTTTAAACTAATTACCTCTAGCTCGTTAGACTTCATGTCTATTCATGGAAGAGTACAGTCTTTTCCTGGTGACACCATATTGTCTACCTTTCCCACTGTGATTTCTTCCTGGCTTGCTTTGTATCTCAAAAGATGTAGTAGACTGGTTGTCACCTGCCACCTTCTCACAAAGCAATCATGCATATCAAACATGGAGAGTGCTAAATAGATATATTCAAGCCGTAACTGTCAGCCTATTTAAATTATCTATCAGAACTTCTCCACCACCACACATATACTGTTATCATAATATATATTTATACCTATGTACAATAATGGCGATTAGACATTAACAATTCACCCAGGGCAACAGATGACCCCTTGTGGCCAGTTGAGACAGATGAGACTAGGCCACACTTTAAGTGAGTAATTGTTTATGTCTGATATCCATTAGAATGTTAAGTTTCTCCCTCTGCCATTTTTTTTTATTTGTAGAAGTCAGCCAAGATATATCACCATGCCCGTCATAAAAATCAATACCCCACATTGCAATATGAGAAAACCTTTTCATCCCATTTCCCTCCAGGTTCTAGTGGTGACTAAGCTAAAATCCCCATCATGTAAAAGTTCATTTAACCTTTCCTCGGTTTTCACCATATCATTACTAATTTGATTGTGGAGGTTTACTGACAAAGTATACATTTTTACATCAACATGGGGTATGTATGTGCTAGGATCTGGGACCTCAGGGGTGTACTCTCAATGATGTCAACACTGGTATGGGGTTTCTATAGTTTGCCCAATAGTACTGTACTCATGAGGAATGAAGCAAAAATTTGGATAGGGTATTTGGACACGACTGACCCCCATAGAGGAATGTCTGGTGATTGGTAACGACACAGTACAGTCCATCCATGTGGTAGGTGACCCTTGTGCTTGGTGTTCTCCATTTTGACCACTTCACTGGGCAGTTAGCCTCCATTTCACGTGGAATGGTTTCTTGAGGTGGTTGGCGTGGACTTTCCAGTTGGGGGTCCCTTGCTACGTTGGCTGTGGGATCCGGGTCATTGTTTAGACCACAGACTGGGGTGTCAGTTTCAAACACATCACAACGGCATACGTATCTATTGTCTTTGACAGTGCAGCAGGCAGTGTGCGGTGCTTTCCATCGCCCTTGAACTTGAATGAGCATTTCGGGGAGGTGCAGCCTTTCCTTGTACACGTCATTCTCGAGGTATCCGAGGGAGTGTATGGACGCCATTGTGTTAAAAGTAGTCCTCTTGTGGATGGAACACGGCAGCGACATTGTGCAGGATATGTACATTAGGTCACGGTAGGTGCACAGTGACTGGCTTTTCTTGCAAGAAAATGGCCCTCTATTTGGGTGTGGTGTCACTATCCCTATGCTTCAAATTGTGGAAACTGGCAAAGGTTTGCACGTGTCTCCAAAATGTACATTCATTCCACCACTAGTATTAGTGTGAGTACAATACCATTGTGTAAGATCTGTGTCTTTTAAGATAAAATTTCCATACGCGGTGCATATCACCTCTTGGCCCATACCATCCTCTCTAGCTTCATGTTATAAACCGTAGAAAAAATTAAATAACAAAACCTTTCCTCCCCTGCAAGCCCCTCAACACCCTGCAGAACTGGTTTCAGCACTTGCCGAACCTTTTTCCTATTCACCATTTCCGATATGCCGGCGAATCGCTGTCAAATCGGCTTGGTTCCAAATTGACATGTCAGTTTCACAAAGTTATGGGTTGGATGCTAGTATGCTGTCCATGCCCTTTACCTTTCTGGATATGAAAATGCCCCTGTGGTTCTGCCAATGGATCCTGAGTTTGCTTGCCTGGGAGGTAATAAAAATCTACTAGCAAGGAAGAGTAAAACAAAGATACATTTGTCCGGGCACATGAGCCGAATTCGGCCATGTTCCACTGGGACAAATTAAGTACCACCTGCACATGAATAAACTTAACGTTATTAAACAATATTCCAGGGATTGAGTTTTCCGTTAGGCTACTAGGTTGTTCCTCTTGCAGTGTTGGGCATTCCAAGGAGGTTGGTTTGTAATAGGGGATTGCAGCTGTATTTTTGGACAAAGTTGTAGGAGTAGGGGTGTTAGTCTTTGGGGACACCTGCAAGGTAATTTTCCCTGGGACGTACTGAAGAGTGGATGCATGAGTGTTGCTGGACAAGAGGATGGAGATAACGAAAGAATATTTCCACTCTCCGGCATCCCTCAACCGTGTCTCTTGAATCAATAAACAATAAAGATCCGTTGTGAAAGCTCATGGCTCTGTTCTGGTAGTCCGTGATTTTCCCAGCAACGCCATTCATCCAAACTAGATGATTATCAATGGGACTCCACCAATAAACTTGCTTCCCTGCAGTCCCTACAATGGCCACAGGCAATAAGACGGATTCCCCCTCTAGACAGTAGACCGGATTCTGGTCAACGATCACGCTGATGAGCGGTCCAGTCTTCTCTCCCTTGGTATGTCCGATCAGAGCAGGATCACAATCCACATCGACTTCATGGCTCTAAAAGGGAAGAAAGCAAAACATTTTAGTTGCAGAATTTTGTGAAGGCACAAACAATGGGGCACAAAACTGAGCCCAGTAAATTCAAAGGAATTTCCCAGATCTCCCCCCCTTGTGCTCCTTGTTTGGCCCAGCAATCTGCTACGTCATTTTGTTCCCAGTATGGGGCAGTGCCTATATGACCTTTTACTTTGCACCCCCATGTTTTGACTGGCAACTTTTGCACCAATGTTGCAATATATTTCACCAGGAATACGTGTTTACGTGGAGACCCATCTGAGGACATGTACTGGTGGGTGTGCCCGAAGGGCAGATATTCTGTAAGAGCATTACAGACCCCCGCAGAATCTGTGTATAAAACAATTTCTTGATCCCCTTTCATCATTTCTAGGGCATGCGCAATCGCAGCCATCTCAGTGAATTTTGCTGATTTGACTTGACATGACCGAAAGATTGATGTTTGGGTCTTTGCATGCGGATCGATAATGTATATTCCCAATCCTGCATGTGGGGAACCCTCCACGTAAAAACATGATCCATCTGTGAAAATTGGGACTGCCTTTTCCGGGACCTTTTCATTTGCTGACAAAGGTCTAGAGAAATGTTGTGCCGCTGCTTGTGGGGTGATAGCACATTCATGCGGTGTTCCTTGGAAAAGGAGGCCATGGGCAATAGTGGAACGAATATTTGTTTGTTTGACTTTAATGTCTTGATTTTGGAGCAACAGAGCCCAATGGGCCTGTCTGGCATTGAATACATTGCCATCTTCCACTCTGTCTGTGAGTAGACACTTAGTGGGCATGTGCAAAATGACTGTGTTAAGTCTTATGATGTATGTGTAGTATTTCGCTGCCCACAACGTGACAAGAAGGTGTTTTTCACATAGAGAGAACTTCCTTTCCACAGGAAATAATGCTTTAGAAGCATATAATATGGGTTTTTGTTGCCCATGGATTTCCTGTGCCAGAACAGCTGACAGGGCTGTCTCTGATATGGCAGTCTCAATGTGAAAGGGCAGTTGGTACTCTGGGTTGGCTAATACTGGCGCTTGTGCTAACGCTTCTCTAAGCTTCTGCACTGGATTGGTGTGTTGCTCCTTTTTCCCCCAAACATACAGTGGTGCGGACTTATGCGCCCCATCAGGGATGATATCCCACAAATAATTTACCACTCCTCGGAAAGATCTGAGAGTGGGCATACTCACTGTTAGAGGGAATTGTAGGATGATTTTTACCTTCTCCATGGCTATCTTACTACCGTTTGCTGCCACTGTAATCCCCAGAAAAGACACAGATTCCTGCGACAATTGTGCGTTAATGGGGTTACACGTCTGTCCCGTTTTTCCTAGGATTCGTCGGAGTTCCTCCAATAGCCGCAAATGCTTTTCTTTGTCGCATGTGGCTATAAGCAAATTGTCATTGTACTGAAAAAGATTCTTAGTAGCAGAAAAATCTGTTAAAATATCTCTCATGGTTACATGTGAAGTATTGTGTTCACGAGATCTAATTTTGCTAATGACATCAGCCATACTCATAATGATTTGTACCGGTTGAATGGGGTATACATTGGAAATCATCTCATTCCCTTCACTATCAAACCCTAAAAATGTTTGATTTCCTTCATTGGAAGATAGGATCTGGGGAGTACCCATGTTGGGGAGCTTGTCCTTCTCCTCATTTCTGGATAGCTGGTCCCCATGGTCTGGTGAGTCCATGACAATGGGACCTTCTCGATTTTCCTGTGGCTTTGCGATTTCTCCCCTCGCCACAGGCAAAGTCGAACTAAGATCCATATCTTCCTCAATTTCAAAGGCACAGGTATTACTGTGTTCTCGTATGCTAGCCACAGCCTGTCCTTTAAATTTTTCTTTGTTAGGTTCATGTAACTGATCTTGCAACACTTTGTATGCAATAGTTACATGGTCCAGTTGTGTTTCAACTTTAATTAGCATGCTTTTGTATTGTACCAGTTCTTTTTGGGCCAATTGGTACTTTTTTAAATTTTCCTCCTGTGAGGCATTAAGTATTTGATTAAGGGTAGATAAGGATTGTACTTGGCTTTTTAAAGCTGTATTCTCCTTTTCTCTTTCAGAAATTGTAATATTTTTATTACAGACTATACCTTCCAATTTCTTTATTTTAGTATGCATAGACATGCAAGCCGCATACATGCCTGCTAAGGCTAGATTTTTAAGTTTTTTGTTATTTTTGGTTGCTTTTGCTTGTTCTTCCAATACTTTAGTATCACAGGCAAAATCCTTGTTCTCATGTTTATGCGTAAACGTTGCTACAACACTTTCTAGCCAGGAATCCATTACGAACAGCTAGTATGCACAATTTGTGAGCTGAATTAAATTAATT
This sequence comes from Rana temporaria, assembly GCF_905171775.1. NCBI lineage: Eukaryota > Metazoa > Chordata > Amphibia > Anura > Ranidae > Rana > Rana temporaria. The sequence goes on from NC_053490.1 coordinate 220,272,292, forward strand.
GTGACCTTCTACTATAAAGTCATTTACAGTAAAGGAGAAAAAGGCCAAGAGAAAAACAACCAAATAAAATATATTCCCCAAAAATACAGTTTAAAAAAAATAATATTTTCAGCTGTCCCTAACAGTCTTTTTTATTTTTTTTATTTTTTTAGATTAGAGTGGAAACCTAATTATCCTTAACAAAGCATTGTGCCTATCTTGTCTGAATAGTAGACAAAGGAAACAATAGAAGCCCCCCAAGGATCAATTAGGATGAACACCTCTAAGCTATCAATAGCAAAGGTAAATAACGGAGTGTTTACACTGTGTAACACTCAATTCAGTAAAAACTGAACTAACCCAAAAATCCAATAAAATAAATAAAAATAAACCAAAAATGCAAGATATCACTTTCAGTATTAAACATCCACTGTTTTGTACTGAACTAACAATAATGAGAATGTTACTACTTGTAAAATTTCCTCATAATAAAAAAAAGTCAAATAAAACTACATAAAATTAGAACCAACTCTTTTGTAGATTTGATTTCAATGTTAGTGGACATATAATTCAACTAACAAAAACTCATTGAACTTTTTGAACATCAAAGTCTAGTCAGCTTTTTCTTTTTTTCAGTGTCTTTCTGCAGACAACAGAAAATAAGCACGTTTTTTTGTATATAAAAAAAAACAATCCATAAAAATAAAAGCTAAAACTAATACAAAAAAAAACAAGAACTAAAAAAAAATCTTAACAGCAAAAATTGTGTAATTTGCAAAAAAAAACAATAAACATTTATTTTTTTCCACAAAAACCAATTGACAACCCTTTCAGTGTGTCAATATAAATGATATTTAAACAAAAATGTGTGATCCCATCCTTATCTCTCCCCATTACATTGACCGGTTATAATGGTACATCCGAGATTTTTTATCAATTATGATTTTGGGATATTAATGAAACACAAAAAAAAAATTAAAAAAAAATCAAATAACCTTAGAAAATATTAACATATATTTTCCCTAGCTAGGATAGGATAAACTGACTCAGTTTGAACTCCTACTAACCTTAAAAAAAAAAATAACTTGTGGGTAAGCTGACTCAGCTTGAATCCCTTAATTAAAAAAAAAAACTTGGTGTATTATCTCTCCTAATACCCACTAAAAAAACAAAAATATTTTACTTATCTTTTCCTTAGATATTTGTTATTATTAAATACTTTCAGTCTTGTTCACAACGTCGTGGTCGCCACTGTTGCTTTTCTGCTATTAATATTTGTTATTATATTAATAATTATTATTATATTGTATATTTAAGATTTAATATCTCGCATATACGATATATGGTTAAAATAAGGGTTCTGTGACTAGAGTGAAAAGCTTTAACATAACACATTTATTTAGAGAAAAGATATTAGCTATCTAACATACTGCATACATATACAGTTTTAAAGTAAGGGAAATAAAAGTTAGTTTCAAATACAAGATAAGCACATCACACTAAAAGTATTAAGAAAACAAATTATGACAAAGTAAATAAGTGCAGGGGAGAAGATAGATTCTGATGTTACCTTGACATCCCGGGCCCGGGAAGTTCTCATCATCTCTCTCTAATTCTATTGATGAGACCCCCTGACTTTATAATCCTGATGTCACTTCTGATTGGCTGAAATAGCCTTTTCCAAATATGGGCAACTTCCTTCTATCTTTAGGGATGAATAGGCTTGAAGTTTAAACTAATTACCTCTAGCTCGTTAGACTTCATGTCTATTCATGGAAGAGTACAGTCTTTTCCTGGTGACACCATATTGTCTACCTTTCCCACTGTGATTTCTTCCTGGCTTGCTTTGTATCTCAAAAGATGTAGTAGACTGGTTGTCACCTGCCACCTTCTCACAAAGCAATCATGCATATCAAACATGGAGAGTGCTAAATAGATATATTCAAGCCGTAACTGTCAGCCTATTTAAATTATCTATCAGAACTTCTCCACCACCACACATATACTGTTATCATAATATATATTTATACCTATGTACAATAATGGCGATTAGACATTAACAATTCACCCAGGGCAACAATGGGCGCATGTCTGGGCGTATTTATGCACTTGTTTTGAGCAACTCGCCAATCGCGTTGTGCGCATGCGCATAGGGGCGGGGGACACCCGGTCACGTGACGGCGCATGCGCCGTCCGTTCAGACCATCATTTGCATAAGGTCACGGTTCATTTAAATGTATCACGCCAACTTCCTTCCTACTTTCACTTACGCCCACATACGCCCACGAATTTGCACTACGCCGGCGCAAATTTGAACGCCGGTGCTTCGGGAATACGGAGCTTACCTCTCTAAGTTAGGAAGGCGTAGCGCATCTTGGATGCGCTACGACCGCATAAGGATGCGCCGATGTATGAGAATCTGGGCCTTAGTTACAAATAAGTGTGACATTCCACACAAAAAAAGATGAAAAATGCAATAAAGCAAATAACAATCCCCTGATGAAGTCACGTGACGTGACGATACGCGCCGGGATTGGAGCACTAGACCCAGCACTTTGACTGTAGGCAGGCAGTCGAGCTCGGCACTCGTAAGTGTCACCGATCGTAAAGCTTATATATATGTGAGTGTTTTTTATCGTTTTTATCAATAATAAATGTGCACCATTGTTTATGGGATTACGCAATGTGCTTCCTTTCTTTTCTTCCTTGACTACACTGCCACTCTTCGAGTACATTTTGCTGTACATTTGGAGCAGGAGAGATTTAAGTGGAACATAAGGATTTTTGCGAGCTCGGCGCTCGTGGGGATAAGCCCGCTATTTATTGTTCCATGTGAGTGCTCTAGTGTGTCCACCATCTGTATGTACTTTGGGGTAACAGAGTTACACTATATACATCCCTCTGCACTTTTTCCACATGGTACCATCCGAGATTGATTCCTCTGACCGCATATAAGCTCATCGCAGTATCTGCTGTGTTACATGAGGTGCTATAAGCTGTCAGTGAAACAGCTTTGAGGTAAGCTGCTTGACATCACTGGAGGTGTGTGCACTTTGGATTTCTTACCCCTCAACACTTGTGCTGGTTTCCTGAATTCATCACTCAGAGAATCTCTCTATATCTGCTGGGCGTTAAGTCTAGCTGCTGTCAGGCCCCATACACACGGGAGGATTTATCCGCGGATACGGTCCAGCGGACCGTTTCCGCGGATAAATCCTCTCGAGGATTTCAGCAGATTTTAATGCGATGGAGTGTACTCACCATCGCATTGAAATCCGCGCCGAAATCCTCTGGCGATGACGTGTCGCGACGCTGTCATATAAGGAATTCCACGCATGCGTCGAATCATTACGACGCATGCGGGGGATCCCTTCGGACGGATGGATCCGGTGAGTCTATACAGACCAGCGGATCCATCCGTTGGGATGGACTCCAGCAGATGGATATGTTCTGCATGTCAGCGAATATTCGATCTGCTGGAATCCATCCCAGGGGAGATATATCCGCGGAAACAGATCCGCTGGCGTGTACACACCATAGGATCTATCCGCTGAAACCCATTTGCTGGGATTTATCTGCGGATGGATTCTATGGTGTGTACGGGGCCTAAGAGTTATACTATGTATCCACTGGTTTGGGTCTCTTACCCTCTGGCTGACCATATTATCGGATGTGTATCTCTTGAGTATTATCAGGCCTCTAGAGCAACAGCTGTGAGGTAAACTGCTAAGAAGAGGTGTCCTTTGCACACTGAAAGCTCCACATTTCTCAACACTTGGTTTTGGGGATCACCACTCAGAGACTCTCCTATTTTTTCATTATATAATTAATTATTTATATATATTTTTTACACGTGCTTTATGCTGACTTTGCTTGGCTAATACACTTATTCTATTATTTAAGTTTATATATTTATGCAATATATATTTATTTATTTTCGTGTATAATGTGGTATTCACCTTATTGTGTTTTATAGATTTTTTTTGAGATATTTGTTTCACTTATTGATCCAGTCAGAGATCTGAAATATTTGGAGGTTTATATAGACACTTTTTTACGCATATAGAGTGCATTATAGTCACATTACTCATCCCCTCCCCCCTTGTTTCTGTTACGCAGCGCAGACACCATTACCTTTTTCATTTGACACATTTTTCTATTCAGGATAGATCACCCAGTGTCTGCAGCAGTGCCCTCCTTAGCTTAAATACTGTCCGAGTTTTACGTTATACTTCTCACCTATTCGGATCTTCTGACAGCGTGGGAGTACCTCTTGTCTTTACTTTTTTTTTGATGCTGTTGTAGCGCTACCCTCTCAGGAGCCGCTGGTTGATTTGGGATTGGCATATTAAGTTACCTCTAATCGTTGTCTAGGGTGATAATAGTGAGTAGAGCAGTAAACGAATGTCCAATCAGCGAAATAGGTTTTCTGAATGCTTTATTTCTCGGCCCAATGCGGTCAACATGAAGTAGGACAGGAAAGGTTGATGAAGTAAAGAACTTTGCGGTATCAGGCTTGGATGAAGAAGAAAGCAATCCTGCTTTAAGTAATAGTCGCCACTCCAGCCAGAGTGGGTGAAGTGCGCCCGGACAGACCCCTGCCACAGGCCTGGCAGCCGAAGTGTCACTTTAAGGATGCTGGGAGGAGCAGGTCTCTGCCACAGACCTGGCTCTGATGGAGCCTCTGCCACAGGCCTAGAACTTGGATGAGCTAAATAGTTGAGCTTATCCTGACAGTAAATTTGCGCTAGGGTCACCGGTTGACAGGGGAAGTGTACCTGTCAATGTCCCAGTCACCAGATCCCCGATGGTTCGTTCAAGCCCTTTTGGACAACCTGCCTCCGGATTCTCCTCAAGCCGATCCCCCACCGAATGGCATACAGCCTGGGATCTCCTCAGTAGAAGGGGGACCCAGTCAGTCACTGGGGCCCCTTTGTGGCATCAGTTGCTCCAGGCCAGGAGGGCCCAGAGTCAGGAACTCCACGTTGCGCGCGACCCCAGGCCGGGTAGGCCATAGTGGTGGTGTTTCTTAATCTCTAACAGGACGCATATATGCGTCCTCCGCTCTTTTCCTGGCCACTAGAGGGCGCGCGAGCGCCGCCGGCGGCACGCGCGTGCCCGCCACATTCCTGAGATACCGATGTGCGTGCCTGGTGGCCGCGATGTCCGCCTGGCACTCGCGATCGGCGTCTACAGGGACAAGACGTGGAGCTCTGTGTGTAAACAGCCCCTAGTGTTAACCCCTTCACTGCCAGTCACATTTATACAGTAATCGGTGCATTTTTATAGCACTGATTGAAGTATAAATGTGAATGGCGCCAAAAATGTGTCAAAAGTGTCCGATGTGTCCGCCATAACGTCGCAGTCCCAATAAAAATCGCAGATCGCCGCCATTACTAGTAAAAAAAATTAATAATAAAAATGAATAATAATTCTGTCCCCTATTTTGTAAGCGCTATAACTTTTGCGCAAACCAGTCGCATATTGCGATTTTTTTTTTTTTACCAAAAATATGTAGAAGAATTCGTATCGGCCTAAACTGAGAAAAACAGTTTTAAAAAAAAAAAAAAAAAATGGGATATTTATTATAGTAACAAGTAAAAAATATTGACTTTTTTTTAAAAAAACTTTTTTTTGTTTATGGCGCAAAAAATAAAAACCGCAGAGGTGATCAAATACCACCAAAAGAAAGCTCTATTTGTGGGGAAAAAAGGACGCCAATTTTGTTTGGGAGCCACATCGCACGGCCGCGCAATTGTCAGTTAAAGCGACGCAGTGCCAGAAGCTGAAATTTCACCTGGTCAGGAAGGGGTATATGTGCCCAGTAAGGAAGTGGTTAAATCACTATTGTATTGTTCACCTTCTAGTTAACATATTGTTTCACGCTAGAATTTGGAATTTATTTATCACCTATTATTAGCGCCCCCTTATTACTCTACACCCCCCACATTGCTAAAGATGTTTTCATTAAGCTTCCTTAATATATTTTATATTACCATAGCGCAGAGTTCTCGATTTACTCAATCTTTCCTCAGAGCTGAGCTCCTCTGTGCCTCTTATCAGTTTGGTTGCCCTTCTCTGTACTTTCTCCAGTTCCCCAATATCCTTTTTTAGAACGGGGGCCCAAAACTGAACTGCATATTCCAGATGAGGTCTTACCAATGATTTGTACAAGGTAAGTATGAATCTAAAAAAAAACGAAAACTCATACTTCTCTTTTAAGGCCCACCTCCACGACCCTTTTAGCAGGAAGCATCTTCTCCTTACAAACAGCTAAATTTATCATTAGTGTCAGTGGTTTACAGAAGGGACAGAAGTAGAGGCCCTTGTAGACCCATACTGTTGGTTTATCCAATGATGTTAGGCCCAGAACTGTGTAGACATCTTTGGGAAGCACAATAATCAGCCACTGCTCCCTTCTCAAGGAACCCCTTAGCAACCTCCAGAGAAACACTACTTGAGAATAGCTAAAGAAAACTTCTGCAATTAATCCCTTCTCATAGGCTGCATCTTTTGAATTATGAAGCAGACCAGATAAACCCTGTGATCTAATTTTAAGGATTTTTTCTGGTACTTTTATGATTTTATGGTCAGAAGGCTCTATATTGGGCCTATGTCATTGCGTCTTAATACAGTTCTGTGTAAAGATGTCCAATGTTACAGCAGACGCAACACATTTTACATATAAGTGCATAGTTAAATTATGTGGGCAGCTTAATTTATTGTTTCAGCTTGTTATTGCATAATAATCATACAGTATATGTAATATATCACATAAAGTGTGGGCGTCTATGTCTATGTTTTTGTGTGTTCCAAGTGAATACAAATTTACACAAATCCATCAACCCACATAAAAAAGTATCTATTATGCAAATTTCATTACATTGCTTAATTAGGCATCATTAGATATGGACTATTAAATACTTACAGCTTAACATACTTTATTAAAACATTAACACATTGTGCTTAATCATTGTCATGTTAAAATCACTAGTGATTTTTGTAATGTTCACATAACTCCATGGAATATGTACAGCCTACAATATACCACCCTATAAATGTGAGAAGTTGGTGTTGAGCTATTCACTGTAAGGTCAACACAGAGGACAAGAGGGGAAATATTTACATCTAGAGGAAAAAAGATTTCATCTCCAAATGAGGAAAGGTTTCTTCACAATAAGAGCTGTGAAAATGTGGAATAGACTCCCTCCAGGGGTGGTTCTGGCCAGCTCAGTAGATTGCTTAAGAAAATCCCTAGATTCTTTCCTAAATGTCCATATTATAACTGAGTATTGACATTTTATAGGTCAAATTGATCCACTGAATAACCGATTGCCTCTCGGGGATAAGGAAGGATTTTTTTCCCCTGCTGTAGCAAATTATATCATGCTTTGCTGGGGTGTTTCGCCTTCCTCTGGATCAACTGTGGGTGAAGGATTGTATTGTATGGGATTGTATGTTTTTTTATTTATATTTTGGACTTGTGTCTTTTTTCAACCTGACTAACAATGTAACTATGTAACTATGTAACTATGAATTAATGCACCTAGTCCCATTTTAATACAAGCATAATTGTAATCCTCCTACGTCGCTGACCGATTACTGTAAAGAATTCACTTATTGCTTTATTTACAATCCTGTATCTTTCCCGTCATGTGCTGACACAGCTGTGAACATAGATTGAAATAATATACAGTTTAAGTTGCCATAAAAAAATTAAGAAATATGGGCAATTGGGCATTTGCTGATTTGCTTGTCAGATTGTTCTGAAAATTTAATGTATAGTCTTTTTTTTGCAATTGTGAACAAATTCATGTACACATAGCTGTCCTTGATTTCAAGAGACTGTCCCTTATTTGGAACAATTTTGGTCTGATCTATATAGTTGTATATAAAATGCATTTTTTTTATCTTTCAAAACATGTTTCCCAGAGCTAAACCTTTCATCCGGTTTCTAAATGGCTGCATTTATAAAATATATAACCCTACCATAAAACATGTTCCTTAGGCTACATATCCCCCAAATTTGGGGTCTCTGTGACCCAAGGTCGCCAAGCTACGACCCTCGAAGCTCGATTTATTTATTTATTTATTTTCATGTTCATTGTCACCTGCCTCCCCTGGTATGGGGTTTTTTCACCTTTCAAGAGAATTTCTGCAAGAGAACAATGTACAAATATAAGTAAATTGATTGGCATTGGTTATTTAGTTTATTTGCTACTGTATGCATTGGGGGAAATCCATTCATGTCTATGTTGGCACCAGAATGGTTTGTTTTTGTATTTAGTTTTAATATAGAATTTAATTGAATTTAACACTGCATTTTAAAGGGATTTAGCACTAATTTTATTTTTGTTATATACAGTATAAATGTGCTCAATATACCTACAAGTTTCCAGCTTAGTAGAGCTGTAAAAGTGCAAGCCTGCTCCTTTATTCCTAACGAAGGAGAGATATACACTGTAGATGGCTTATCCTGATATCTCATCAGTAATGAAAATAATCAAGAAATAGAAACACCCTTTTAAAGAAATGGAAAAATAAAATAAATAAAATTATATGAGTTTGTGTAATAACATGCCCCTCACAGCCAGCCCAATACCCCCTTTAACTAAGTCCCCCCTTGCTCCACCAGGTGCATACTGTGGGAGAAACATCCCTTAAACTTAAATTGTACATTGTGTCTTCAATATGGCTACATTATCAATGTAGCCAAGGAAGGGTGGATTGGGGGGGGGGGTGGTATTACAATTTTAAACTTTACCTTTTAGGCTCACAATTTTGCCTGATGTATTATCCACTGAAATCAATGAAAACACACCAAAATACATGTCAAAGCATAATGCAACATTAACCACTAGCCTACTGGGCACTTTTACCCCCTTCCTGCCCAAGCCAATTTTCAGCTTTCAGCACGGTCACACTTTGAATGACAATAACGCGGTCATGCAACAATGTACCCAAATGAAATTTTTATAAATATTTTCTCACAAATAGAGCTTTCTCTATTTGTGAGAAAAAAACACTGGGTTTTGTTAAACAAACAAAAAAAGACTGTTTTTTGTTATAACATGTCATTTTGGAAACGGGTAATTTTCTTCCTTCACTCATGTGAGTTGATGAGGCAGCAATGATGGGCATGATAGGCTGCACTGATGGGCACTGATAGGTGGCAGTGATGGGCACTGATGAGGCGGCACTGGTGGGCACTGATTAGGAGGCACTGATGAGGCTGCACTGATAGGTGGCACTAATGGGCACAGATGGGCATTGATAGGCAGCACTGGTGGACAATGTTGGGACCGATGTCCCTTTAACATAAGCTGTTTATCAGTTTTCTCTTTTTCCCCTCACGCTGTCAGCATGAGAAAAAAAGCTCATAACCGGCTGTTTACATCTTGTAACCAGCTGTCATTGGCTGACAGCTGATCACGTAATACAGGGCCTTTACCCTGATTTGTTGGGTCCAAAGGGCTCAGCGATCACAGAGTGCGTAGCAGAGGGCGCATGGGAAGTGTGAGCATAGGAGGACGTCCATGTACGCCCTCCCGGAACTGTAAGCCTGCGCTGTAGCCATCTTTCGGGCTATAGAGCAGGCAGGAATTGGTTATGATGAGCGTGGATGAGCAATATAAAGAGTTCTATGATTTGATGAGGAGAAGCAGGTCAATAACATCACAATCTCAACCTGGTCCAAACAGAGAAATCTGAAAATGTAATGTTCTCTAAATGGTGTCGTGAAGAGTTGGCAACCTTCTGTTTTCACTAAGCAGCAGAGCAGCTGCTCAGCACAGGACCTAGAAGACAGCAGCAACCACTGTAGTAGCGCTGGCTACTACAGCGATTTACAGCTTCCACAGGGATCGACCAGGTGAAAGATGAAAAAGGTGGACCAATGTAACTATTACAAAAATTGCCATACCGAAACCTCATTTTTTAAACTCTTTTTATTTCCAACAATCAGAATTTCAACAAAAAGGAAAAAGGCATAAGAACACAAAAGGCATAACAAAATGGACCAGTGTATGGCCTCGTACACACGACCGTTTTCCTCGACAGAATCCATCAAGAAACTTGGTGGCAGAGCTTTTTTGCAGAGGAAAATGGTCGTGTGTATGTTTTTAATCAAGAAAATTGTGGAACTCGATGAGAAAAAAAGAGAACAAGTTCTCTTTTTCCTCGTCGGGAGTCTCAATTTCCTCGCCGTGTTCCTCTTCAGGCTGGTTTTCGACGAGAAACACGTTTGTGTGTATGCTTAGAAACCCGCACATGCTCAGAAGGGTGGCGCCAGTGGAATCAAACTTCCCCTTTATAGTGCCGTCGTACGTGTTTTACGTCACTGCGTTTGAGAACGACGAGATTTTGTCTTGACAGTGTGTACGCAAAGAAAGCTTGTCAAGATTCTCGACAAGCCTAACAAGGAACTCGTCGAGGAAACGATGTTTCATTTACGACACGTTCCTCGTTTGTGTGTACAAGGCCTATGTATAGATAAAAGTCTACATTTTATTATAGAACTTGTCATTTTTTTTTTTAACAATAAAATATGGTTTCTGGTACATAGCATGGCAAACATATGTACCAATGAAATAAAGGCTTTTAAATTTAATTTTGTGTAAAATTGTAATTAATCCATAAAGAACGGAATTATAAGAAGTGAAAATGGAAAATACGTTTTAAATATCAATGGAAGAATAAGACAAAGAACATGCAAAGCAATCAAGAACAATATGTGACTATGGCTCATGACATTAGGTTGTAAAATCCTCTTAGAAATGGGACTTGATTGTATACCAATATATAAATAGTAGTAAAATGTTTACAAAACTAGATTGTAACTTACACATACAATTTTACTGTAACTAGTTTACAGATATAAAATTCAGGGCAATTGTATAATTATTAAGTGTCTGAGGCCGAGTACTCACGGCAGGACATGTCCGATGAAAACGGTCTGCAGACCGTTTCCATCGGACATGTCTGGCCGGGGACTGCCCGGGGACTTCTGTTCGATGGCTATACACACCATCGAACAGAAGCCCGCGCGTAAACATTACGCGGGGCGTGTCCGCGGTGTCGCCGCGTCGATGACGCGGTGTCGCCGCGACAATGACGCGGCGACGTGGGCGGGCCGCCTTAAAAATGCTTCCACGCATGCGTCGAAGTCATTCGACGCATGCGAGGGATGCGGGCGGCAGGACATGTACGGTAGGTCTGTACAGACGACCGTACATGTCCGGGCGGACAGGTTTCCAGCGGACTGTTTTAAAACAAGTCCGGGAAACAGTTGTCCGCTGGAAACCTGTCCGATCCGTCCCAAAATGGTCCGCTCGGGCCAACACACGGCCAAACATGTCTGCTGAAACTGGTCTGCGGACCAGTTTCAGCAGACATGTTTGGTCGTGAGTACGGGGCCTCAGACAACTGCTTTCTTGACTGGTGCTGTTGCTCATATGTTTTTTCCCCATACAGCTTAAAAAATAAATACTTTAAAGAGTTGACACAAAGTTTGTCTCAGACACATTTTAATAATTCCCAATAATGTGTTCAAGCTGTCATATGGAGATATGACTGGCAGTAGGCCTAGGTCTGGAGTTTACCATTATATGATTCGAAAAATATCCTTGGCAGTTTGCACTTTGCTAATTGCTTGTTTATGCTTAGGGGAGAAGTAAAAGGAGAATTATCTACCCAATCCTCTGCTCCTCCCTGTAGCTTGACTAGTCCCCGCAGCACCTGCACCTCCACACTCCACCGGTCTACGGTACTGACATCATTAAAACCAGAGCAGAGTACAAAGCCCTGCACTGGACGTGAGGACATCAAGGGACAGTCCACCGTCGCATTATGGGGAAGCAGAAGATCAATGACTTGGCAAGTTTTGTTTGACCAAGTGTTCATACATCAAAATTTTGTTTGCTTTTAACATTCAATAACAAACCACATTGAGGCCTCGTACACACGACCGAGAATCTTGTCATAAAAGAAACGTCGTTTACCTCGACGAGGTTCTTGTCAGGCTTGACGAGAATCTTGTCAAGCTTTCCTTGCATACACACTGTCAAGACAAAATCTCGTTGTTCCCAAACGCGGTGACGTACAACACGTACGACGGCACAATAAAGGGGAAGTTTGATTCCACTGGCACCACCCTGCTTTTACTAATCTCATGTTACTGCGTGTAAAGTAAAAGTTTGGTGAGAGACGATTCGCGCTTTTCAGTCTGTTACAGCGTGACGAATGCGCTATCTCCATTACGAACGCTACTTTTACCGAAGGTGCGCTCCCGTCTCATACTTTATTCTCAGCATGCGCGGGTTTCTAAGTATACACACGAACGTGTTTCTCGTCGTAAACCAGCCTGATGAGAAACGCGGCGAAGAAATTGAGACTCCGGATGAGAAAAAAGAGAGCATGTTCTCTTTTTTTCTCGTCGAGATCCACGACAGTTTTCTCGATAAAAAACATACACAACGGTCATGTGTCTCACATTTAGAAACTTGTCTGCATTAGAAAAATGTTCTACTCTGCTCCCTCAAATTTTCTTGTCAATACGGTCGAAAAAGCACAACAATTTGACCTAACTAAAATGGAAAAGTTTGAATAAAATTTTACTAGTATATGGCCAGCTTTACTTAGACCTCCTAAGAATTTACCAAAAGCCCCCATTCACCTAAGCATTGTGCCACTTGTTGCCTGAAGTTTGAAAAAGTACATGAGTTACTTTGGGTCAGAATTGTGTATTAATGGCCCCATAAACCATAATGTGAGCACCCGATAAACACTTTAAAAAATGTGTTTTTCAGAGGCTCCCAATTAAAAGTTTATGGGGCCATAAACATGCCATTCTGCTTCTGAATTACAAGTTGTGGGTACAAATGTGAAGAAAACGTGCATAGAATTGTGAAAAAAAGCTTCTAAATTGCCTGTGTACTCACACCCTTAATGTTAAAGTTTACATAGCAGTCTTCACTCCTGGAAAAAGCTGTGTAACTGCTTGTGATGGTTGGCTGGAAAAGTGGTAGGGGAAGGTCTCAGTCACCTATTCTTTGCCAGGAGCACGACGGTCAGGGATGCCTGAGATGTAAGGGATCTGCTGTAAATTTGACCGTTGCATTCTAGTCTGTTGCAGAAGCAATGATAGCGCTTCCATGTAAGTTTAATGCTACTTTCACACTGAGGTGCTTTGCAGGCACTATAGCGCCTACAAAGCATCCTGAAAGAGCCTCGCCTTTCACACTGAAGTGGTGAACTGGCAGGACGCCCCAAAAAGTCCTGCCACTTTAACCCTTTTTCGGCCGCTAGCGGGGGTTAAAAGCACCCCGCTAGTGGCCGAATAGCGATGCAAAAACTACAGTAAAGCGCTATACCGCCAACGCCACTCGTGCCCAAGTGTGAAAGTAGCCTAAGGCTCCATGCACACTAGCATTATTTTAAGCTCGTAAAAGATATTATGAGCATTTTGTTTTCTTAGGAGCTAATAGAGTTGCCCTATGTGTCCATGCACACTCTTTTATGCTAGGAAGCATTTTTCACATTTCAGCATCTAGGAGCAGAAAAAAATAGTTTTTGTAGAGTTTTCGGAAGCGTTTCCCAGCAGAGAAAAAGGCTAAACTCTCCTAAATGCCTCTAAACACTACTAAAATGCTCATAATTTATTTTTCTATCTATTTTTTTCCCATGTACTGTAAAAACACTAATAAAATGCTAACGCTCCTAAACACTCCTAAAAGCTTCTAAAAGAAATGCTATTATCAGCACTTTTCATCCAACGTTTTTTTTTTTTTTTTTTAAGCTTATAAAAAACGCTAGTGCTCGTGAAGACTAAACAAAGCTGCAGGTTTGATAAAATCATTGCTCCCGAAACAGGCCAGAATGCAGCTGTCAAAATGACAATAGATTTGGGCAATCTCAGGGGCCCCTGGCATTGGAGGTCTTCTGATACAAGCCTACCTTGCCTAATGGAAAATCCGGCCCCAAGTGCAATTTTGGGTTATCTACTGACAGAGATGTGAGATCTTTATAGTCTATCATGTTGTCCACCAATCATTTAAATAATGACAATAATGATGAAGGATCTTACAGTGCCCCCACAAACAGTGAATCCGAATGAGTATTCATAAGAAATACAGAATTCACTCTTCCTGCTAAGGTGATAAACACTACATAAAATTAGTGTGTGAATCGATGAAGGAAGCACTCTATTCCTGGCAGCTGAGATCACATTAATGTCTACAATGGACTGTTGCTGTAGTGCTCATAAATAGGATAGCAGTCAGTAGAAAGCACTGTGGATAAACAAATTGAGCATGATTTTAAATAATTATTTTGTGACATGTTTATAAGAAAGTATGTTGCCTAGTTTCTAAAAGCCCTTGTAGATTATAATGTCCCTGTACCTGTATTCCTAGAAAAAGCACTAAAGGGGAAAAAAAATTATATATATATATATATATATATATATATATATATATATATATATATATATATATATATATATATATATATATATATATTCTCGAAACAAAATATTTATGCAAAAAAAAAGTTATGCAAAATGTAGTATATTTTTTTTATCTTCAGTCGACCCATATAAAAATTATTTAAAATTTGTACAACCAGTGGCAGTTGAATTGATCTCTTTAATTTAATATACATTTTTTGCCCTAAAGGGGCAAAGCACTGGTTTCATTTAAGACTAAACTTTCTTATAATTGCAGAGGGATACCCTTGGGTCTTGGAAATAGTTTTCCTTTTTTTTTTTGTATGTACCATATATATATTATTTAAAGCAGAGTTCCACGCAAAAATCGTAATCATAATGTCGGCGCCGAGAAGAGCAGGGCTTCGTACACCCGCATCGCTGCAACCTGGGACAGGTGAGTGTCCGATTAAAAAAAGTCAGCTGCTGAGTTTTATATAGGTGGAACTCTGCTTAACCACTTACGCCCCGGACCAATATGCTGCTAAATGCCCAGAGGCGTTTTTACAATTCAGGACTGCGTCGCTTTAACAGACAATTGCGCGGTCGTGCAACGTGGCTCCCAAACAAAATTCGCATCCTTTTCTTCCCACAAATAGAGCTTTCTTTTGATGGTATTTGATTGCCTCTGCGATTTTTATTTTTTGCGCTATAAATAAAAATAGAGCGACATTTTTGAAAAAAAATCAATATTTTTTACTTTTTGTTATAAGAACAATTGAATAAACTAAATTTTAGTCAAACATTTAGGCCAAAATTTATTCAGCCACATGTGTTTAGTAAAAAAAAAATCGCAATAAAAAAAATTAGCTACCTAGCGGCAAAAGTGACACTAATACAGCGATCAGAAAAATTATCGCTTAGTGACACTGGCAATAGGGGGTGAAAGGGTTAACTAGGGCGGTGATCAAGGGATTAAAACTTTATTAGGGGGGGTACGGGGCTACCCTGAACCTAACACTAACTGCCTGTCACACTAACTGTCACACTGACACTAAATGCAGTGATCAGTACATATATGATCACTGCATTCAGTGACACTGTGACAGGGGGGGTGGGGGGGGTGATCTGAAGGGGTTAATGTGCCTATGTGTACAAGTGTCAGTGTAGTGTTGGTGCGACTTACTGTGTGAGTCTTCTCTCCTCTCGGCGGTTTGAAAATACCGCCGAGAGGAGAGCTGCATCACTTCCTCTGCCAGTGTTTACATTACACAGGCAGAGGAAGTGACACGGCGGGACACAACGGGATTGTCCGAGAGCGATCACGAGGGGGCGGACAGAAACGAACAGCCGCCCCCTCAAGACGGATCGTTCCCCGAGGTAAGCCGCCCGCCGCACACAGCGGAGGGGGTCCCGATCGGACCCCCGACCCGCTAGAAGGCAGGGACGTATATATACGCCCTTCTGCCTGTACGTGCCATTCTGTGGACGTAAATAGGCGTGCGGCGGGCGTTAAGTGGTTAAAGGGGATTTTTTCCCACCTCAAATTATATCTAAACCCAAAACCAAAAATGTAATATGTTTTAGCTTACTAGTCCTTAGTGTGGTGGTTGCATTGATTTTTTCCAAGCTTTTTTGGCTTAGGTTTCAAGTGATGTTTCTGCAAATAATGTACATCCTGTCCCTGGGTAGCTACATAACTTTTCAAGTGTATTTATTGAGGAGGGGCAGAAAATTGGTAGTTCACAGAAGAAGGCTAGAAAATAAGAAATTCTTCTAGGCAGCTCACAGGAAAACAAGAACACAGCATTTCTGGAAGGATCAACAGGTATTTTCTGCATTTGCTGAAATTGTTCTTAGCTCAAAAAAAATTAAAAGAATAAAAGAAAGAAAAGAAAACAACTGCAGCCACTACATCTAATGCCTCATAGACACGACCGGTTTTCCCGATGGGAAAACTGCGAGGAGAGCTTTTGGCCGGGCCGGGCTCCTCGCAGTTTTTCAGACGGAAGCAGTTTTTGGCAGTTTTCCTATGGGAAAAACTGCGATGGAGCATACACACGGCTGGGATTCCCTACCAAAGCTCCATCGCAGTTTTTCTGTCGGGAAAATTGGCCGTGAGTAGGGGGAAAGACTGCCCGAGCAGGTTCTCGGCTTTTTGTGTACGGGGCATAAAAACTGGTATGTGTAGAAATATTCAGCGCCAAAATTTTTTTATTAATTGAGTTATTATTAAAGATAAATTAAAGCTGCTCCTCTGTGACAAAGTGTATACTTGCAATGTGTGAAGGTAAATATAGAGGGCGCTCAACTACAAGATGATATCTCACAAATACCCCCTATAATTGTAATGTAATATATATATAACAATAGTGCATCAACACAAGTGCAGTGCTTAATATTGTCTCTTGTAAATTGTCCCAATTTGTGCGTTACAGTGAATCTGATATCAAAATCTTCTTATCAACTGTATTCTTGCTTAAGGTGATACCTTTCCGCCACCAAATATTAATATCTTCTGTCACCCAAAAGTGCTCAAACATATGAAGGCGCTTACCAGAAATATCTGACTTCTTTATTGAAAAAGAGAGTCAGATATGGCTTTAGTAGGATTGTGACTGCACACATGCTGGATTGACAGGATTGCTCTCAAATACCTCACTCTCGGTGTCCCAGGTTAGATATATAATAAACCGAAAAAAAGCCCATAGCATAATACTGTTTTTTATTTAAAAGTATAAGAAAAAGGTGCCAAGTGGCCTCCCGGCACTGGGGCTGCAGTTATATCATGCTACTGGCAGTTTCACTGCCGGGTACTGCCGGGTACTGCCAGCTCCTACAGCATCGGAGAGGACGTCGGGCTATCACGTGACCAGGTCCTGCCGCCGAAGTACGTTTCGTTGGTTTACGTCTTCAGGGGGTGTAGTTGAGCGCCCTCTATATTTACCTTCACATAAAAACTGGTAAGCTGCAATATATTTGATTTTTGTTCTTGGCTTTTGTTGACCTTTAATCTTCTCATGGTAGTATACTGTAAATGCAGTTTAGTTATTTTGCAATATCAAAACATGCTTTATGTAAGAAAAAATGCCCAATTAAAATTGCACAATTGCAAGAGTGTACTCTTCTTCAGTAAAATTAAATATGCTGTTAGCTTTAGAAGCTAGAGGTTGCCATTGCAAGTGCCGATATACGTCGGCACTTTGAAGAGGAGAGCTAGTTGCCATAACCCTGGTCACCTCTTCTTCAGCGAGCGGTCTGGTTTCAGATAAAAGTGGTCTGCAGTGGATTTGCAGCAAGATCACTTTTTTCTGGGCACCGGAGAGGGCCCCCTTCCCGTCCTGCTCCGGTGCCCTCCGCCGCTTACCGGAGCCGTCGTCAGCGGCGTGGTATGGAGCTGAATGAGGGGAAGATGACCCCCACCCAGCTCCATACCATTGCAGGGCGGAAGCAACGTCAAAGCGTCACTTCCGCCCATAGTTCTTAAAGGGACATTTTTTTCAAACAAGGTCTTTTTGACCCCAGATCTCACATTTAAGAGATCCTGTAATTCAATTTTTTTCTATTATAAGGGATGTTTACATTCCTTGTAATAAGGATAAAAGTGACACATTTTTTTTTTTTTAAAAGAACAGTGTAAAAATAAAAAGTAAAATAAATAAGAAAAAAGTGTTTTAACGCGCCCGTCCTGCCGAGCTTGCGTGCAGAAGCAAATGCATACGAGTGGCACCCGCATATGTAATTTTGAAGCATGACATGTTGGGTATCAATTTACTCAGCTTAACATCATCTTTCACAATATAAAAAATAATTGGGCTAACTTTACTGTTGTCTTATTAATTATTCAAAAAAGTGTTTTTTTTTTCCAAAAAAGTGTCCTTGTAAGACCGCTGCACAAATACAGTGTCACAGAAAGTATTGCAAGGACCGCCATTTTATTCTCTATGGTTTTAGGGAAAAAAAAGATTTTAACTTGTGAACACCGAATCTCAAAAAGAGACTCGGTCCTTGAGTGGTTAAATGATAAAAAAAAATTGTCACACGGTACTTTTACATGTGTTATCTCCAATGGACAGTTGCTGTAGTGGTCATACAGTATCTCACAAAAGTGAGTACACCCCTCACATTTTTGGAAATATTTTATTCTATCTTTTGATGTGAAAACACTGAAGAAATTACACTTTGCTACAATGCAAAGTAGTGAGTGTACAGCTTGTATAATACATAAAAAGATATAATAAAATATTTACAAAAATTTGAGGGGTGTACTCACTTTTGTGAGATACTGTAATTAGAGTACCAGCCTGTCATCAGAAAGTAATATGGAAGAACAAAATGAGCATGTATGATTTTAAAGCATTATTCTGAGACATATGTTTATGAGGAAATTATTATGTTATCAAATTTCTAGTATAAGTGGGGCTATATTTTATAAAAACTATATAAGTCTAATTGAAACATCTGTAATTTGCTGCGATGTGTTTGAATCATGTTTGTTCAAATCAATCTACAAATTCAAGTTTGAATACTGCCACCTACTGCTTTTGAACGGTATATACTCTCCAAAAAAACAAGCATACACAATCCTTACACTGAAACATGGGTACCATAAAAAACTATAGGTACCTATCTATTCTGCTTCCAAAAGCGTGTTGTTTTTACAACTATTGCAGTCGATTCCTCTTTTGTGATATTTAATATATATTTGGCAAATGAAAGGCCATTTACAACCGTAAAATATAGCAGCATTGCTTATATAACTCTTCCAGCACACCGGAATTTTTTACCTCAGTTTAAAATAAACCCTTCTTCTTTTTTTCTTTTTTTTTTTTTTTTAAAGCAGCGTTCAGAATAAAAAATAAATAAATAGCAATAAAACCCTATTGATTTGTGTCCAGAGCTAAACTTAGAGGCATAAACCACTGTTGTTTTCCCTGTACACAGGCTCACACATAAACTGGCATACTTAGATGGGTGTTATCTTGGATGCCGTTTTGTCACTTTTCATCCCAAGAATGAGTTTACAGACTGCACCTTTCTGACTGGTCCATCAAGCTCTGAAAAGCATGGTTATGTAAATTGCTGGATAAGAAAAGAAGGATGCCTGGGGGCCATATGACCTACCTAGCCCTATCACAATGCCCTCTTTTTAGCTCACACATTTAGCAGAAGAGAGGTAACCTTGGAGATGTTCGGGGAGTTAGTCGTGGATGGGGAGTAGTTGCAGAAGAGAGGTTATGAGGGTTTAAAAGGTACAGAAGGTCATCTTTATCAGGTTCACCCTCCCAACCGGTGACAGTTTGAGCTTACTCCATACCTTGACCCGGTCCCTACAGCGATTAATCAAGGGGGTGAGATTGAGTCTGACATAGTCCAGTGGGCATGCGGTAACCTGAATACCAAGGTACCGAAAGGATTCAGAGACTGGGATGTCCTGTATAGTGCTTATGGGCGGAAGAGGCCGTCGATCGAGCAGAAGTAGAGAGGACTTAGTCCAATTAATGGTCAGACCCGAGTATACGCCGAACCGTCGGACCACAGTCATGGCCTCCGTCAACGACGCAGCCGTGTCTCCGAGAAGCAACATGGTATCGTCCGTGTACAACATAATTTTCTCGTGCAGGTCTCCATAGTGGAATCCCTGAATCAGAGGATCCGTCCGAATCATGGCCGTGAGAGGCTCAATGGCCAGGACAAAGAGGAGGGGAGTCAGTGGGCATCCCTGCCGCGTACCCCTGTGCAAATTGAAAGTGCGAGACACCCTGCCACCCTCCCTTATCGCCGCTACCGGGGATGAGTATAGGAGCTGGACCCAAGAGATGAATCCATCTCCAAACCCAAATTTCCGCATCACCGCCCAGAGATATTCCCATTTGACGTTGTCAAACGCCTTGTGTGCGTCGAGAGACAGCAGAGCTCTGTCCCCCATGTTGTCCGCCTGAGATTGCATATTGAGAAAGAGTCTCCTCAAGTTTATAGCCATCGATTTCTGCAGCATAAACCCCGACTGGTCAGAATGTATGGTAGTGTAAATGGCCCCACTCAACCTGACCGCCAGGACCTTGGCGAGAATCTTTACATCGTTTTGTAACAGGGAAATTGGTCTGTAGGACCCCGGGTCGAGCGGGTCTTTGTCGGGTTTCAAAATCAGGACAATGTTCGCCCTGGTCATAGAAATGGGAAGAGTACCCTCCTCCCTTGCGGCATTAAACACCTTCAAGAGATGTGGAAGTATCAGTTCCCCGTACTGTTTGTAAATTTCCACAGGGAGACCACCGTCTCCAGGGGCCTTCGAATTAGGGAACAGGCTGGTCACCATCTGCAATTCACCCAGGGTCAGGGGGGCCTCTAACATCTCTCTATTGGAGGCCGACAATTGTGGCAACTGATTGGGGTCCAGATATTCCCCCAGTGAGTCCAGAGAGTAAGTACCCCTGGAGTCATAGAGGGAAGAGTAAAACCCGATTAGTTCGGCCAGGACTTGGTCAGGGGAGTTCGTCACCCCTCTCCCAGTAGTGCACAGCGCCCCTATGGAGGGAGGCAACTGCTGGGCGTGGGCAATGGTGGCTAACATGCGACCCGTGTGTTCACCCTCCTCATAGAAAGCCGCCCTTTGGAAAAAACGTTTCCCCCCCACCCCCGAAGTCGTGACCCGGTACAGAGCATTCTGCGCCGATAGCCACGCCTCCCTATTTGTGTCTGAGGGCTCTGCAATAAATGTGGCCTTAAGATTCTCCGCCATCCGTTCCACCCCCTCTCTTTGTGCATTTGTCCTTCCCTTGATGGCCTGAATCTCCGTAATAAACAAGCCCCTCAGGACGGCCTTAAAGGCCTCCCAAGTGACCGCTATGTTGTCGGTGTCAGTGTGTATATGCCAGTATTCCTCGAAGCGGGCCTCAATGTGCTCGTGTGACGGGAAAAGGCTCAACCAGAAGGCGTTCATCTTCCACGGGGCCTTGGCCACCGCAGAAGGGGGACGCACCTCCAAGGATACTATCAGCGGGGAATGATCCGAAACACTTCTCAGACCATACGCCACCTCTGAGACATACCTCTCGGCAACGTGTGAACATAAGCATAGGTCTATCCTAGACAGGGATGAATAACTTTTAGAAAAACATGAACATTGTTTGTCCCCAGGGTGCCTAGCCCTCCAAGGGTCCCTCCACCCCACCTCCTCTGCCAGTTTTCTGAAGGCCGTCCGTCGTGTCCCCCTCCCAACCCCACCCGGTGGATGTTTATCCATGAGAGGGTCCATGTAGCAGTTGAAGTCCCCGAAGGCAAATAATGGCACCTCCGGGAACCGCACCTGGAACTGAACCAAAGCCCTCAATACCTGGTTGTTGTAAGGGGGAGGCACATATACAAAAGCAAGGATACATTTAAAGGCAAACAGCTTGCATAAAAGAAAAGCATATCTCCCATCAACATCTATATCAGCATGTAGTTCTTCATAATCCAGTGAGCTATGCACCATCACACTCACACCCCTTGAGTACGAGGTGTGAGTGGAGTGATACACCTTACCCACCCACCGATACCCCAGACAAGAAACAGAGTCAGGGGTCAAATGAGTTTCCTGGAGGGCACAGATAGCAGGCAACTGTTTTCTCATCAAGGACGACACCATAGTCCTCTTCAGCGGGTCCTGTAGTCCCCTAACATTCCATGATAATACAGTGACCGCCTCCATCAGGGAGGTTGTTGCATGTCACAGGACTGGGAAAAAACTCCTCCACCCCATCCACCTGCCACCCCCTCAATAGAAGAAGCCGGGACGGTCGTCTGGATGCGTCTTAGGTACAGGTCAATCATCCAAGTGCCGAGGAAAAAACTTGATCTCCCATGATAAAAAAAAGAGGACAAAAAAAAGTCAAAAAAAGCTCTGGAGTGAACTGGAATTAGGTAGCGAACTGAGATACACAGCCATGCATCAAGACAACCCGCGAATCTCTTTCGTTGCAGGCCAACCGCCTGTGAGGGGTGTGCACCCATCTGCCCGCAGGCCCTTTGTAAGCTCAAACTGTGGGGCGCCAACTGGCAACCCCAGGAACCGTGGGACAACAGGTCCCTGAATTCTTCCAGGTGATCAGCACCTATGGCAACAGCCTCAGCACTCCTCATTGCTGGGTGCGATAATAACAGCATTTCCGAACTCGCATTGTAGAGCAAAAAGAAAAAGGATGTTGTGTGTTTCCGGCAGGTCCCTCATCCGAGGGGTCAACTTAGGCAGGGCATGTGATATTGAGCCAGAATGTCAGTCATCTTCCACGGGAGGCCTCCGAACCTGCCGTAGTGCCCCTTCATTAGCATCCAACCAGTCAGAGGCGTCAGCAGGTGTTCAAAAAAGTGAGCCTGGCCATTCAAAATAACCCGAAGTCTTGCAGGATACAGCATGGCATATGGGGCCTGCACCTTCTGCAGGCGTTTCTTAATCTCTGTGAACCAAGCTTGGCTCTTCTGTACTGCAGCAGAGAAGTCCGGATAAAATGAGACCCGGGTGCCATTAAACTGGACATTCCTCTTTTCCCTGGCCAGCCTCAGTATTATTTCTCTGTCTCTGTAATTTAAAAGATGGGTCAGAATCGGGCAGGGGGGGTTATCCGGCGGGAGAGGCCTAGTTGGCACTCTGTGGGCCCTCTCAACCGCATATAAATGTGTAAAAGCATCTTTGCCGAACACCTCGGCCATCCACTGCTCCACAAACTGTGTGGGGTCACGGCCCTCCACCTTTTCTGGCAGTCCAACTATTCGTACATTATTGCGTCTGAGGCGGTTCTCAAAATCCTCTGCGCGCATATCAACTGCCCTGGCAAGCCTCGAGGTGTTCTGGGCTTCTCTAATCAAAGGGGGTAACTTGTCTTCTAGATCACTAATCCTCCCCTCCGCTGCCCTGGTCCTCTCCCTCATTTTCTCTATATCATGTCTGATCAGGCTCACCTCCTCCTCCAAACTTCCAAACCTGAGTTGCAGGCCATTCACAGAGGCTGTACATTTATTCACTGCCTTTAATATGTTAGCAAGCGTGGGTTGATCCCCCCCTCCACCTCAGGATCATTATCCCACTGCAGGCTGGAGCTGCTCCCAGCGTGTTCCAAGATGGCCCCCGCTCCCTGGACATTCTCCCCCTCCTCCATTTCAGTGTCACTGAGGGGGGCACAGTCATCCATGGGCTGCGCGCCCGCTACCGTGATTTTCCCTGCCAATTTCTGGGCATAATACCTCATGTCCTTGGGGGGTCCCCGGAGCCCTCCTTGGCCTTTTTCAGGGGTTTACTCACCCCCTCCTTCACTCTGTCCCCTCCGCGTGCCTTCTGAGCTGATGGTGGGGCGGCGCCATCTTGGATTTCCAGCCTCGGGCCGTCTTGCTTCTGTCCCCGGGTCATCATGCCCTCCTGGAGCGTTCCGAGTGGAGCCGGGTGATGGGAGAGCGTTCCCCTGCCCTCAGAGGCAAAAAAAATCTGGGTGTTTTAGGTGCCGGAAACCGGATAATAGCAGGATCAGTGTGGAGCTCTGTGAACCTGCGTCCGTTCACATGCTGTGCTGGCCACGCCCCCCAAAGGTACAGAAGGTAGTGTGTATAGGATACTAGCCCCACACTCAGTAACAGAGGTTAGAAATGTTAAAGCTGTACTCCAGCCTTACCTTTAGTCTCCTGTATGGATATGCTTACACTGATTTTATTGCACACACTGGGCCAGATTCATGAAGAGATACGATGGCGGATCTCCTGATCCGCCGTCGTATATCTGAGATCTGACGGTCGGATCTATGCGACTGATTCATAAGAATCAGTCCCGCATAGATCTCCCTTAGATCCGACTGGTGTAAGTGACTTACACCAGTCGGATCTTAGGCTGCAATCTACCGCCGGCCGCTAGGTGTCGTCGCGTTTTTTTACGCGTCGGATATGCAAATGAGGAGAACCGCCGATTCAAGTCCGAACGCCCGCCCATCGCTTTTTTTTTACCTCGTTTGCGTTTGGCTTTTTTCGGCGATAGTTTTAAGTCGATCGGGAATACGGATGGCCGGAATTTACGTAGCCGCCGAAAACAATGACGTCCTAGCGACGTCATTTGGAGCATGCGCACTGGGTAATTTCGCCCGCGGCGCATGCGCAGTTAAAGCGGCGCGGGAACGCGCCTGATTTAAATTGTACACTCCCCCTAGCCGCGGAATTTGAATTCCGCCGGGGGAGTTACGATCCGACGGTGCAATTTTCGAGGTAAGTGCTTTGTGAATACTGCACTGGCCTCGCTAAATTGCACCGGCGGATCGTAAATCACATAGATTACGCGGATCTAAAGATCCGCTAATCTATGTGAATCTAGCCCTGTGAGTTTTTCCCTGTGTGCATTAGTAACTGTGTTACTGCAGCAAGTGAGATAAAGCCCATTTCATCTCCTGGCTGGAGGCAGTCCAGCATCACCAAGTGCTTTCCTCCCAACCTGATTGTCCCTACCTCCCATTTTCTTTCATTCTTTAAATTTTGATTCGTTCAAGTATAGAAGCTCAGCATCAGATGTGGGCAGGGCCAAAACTGGGGGGTCCGGGGAGCACATTCCCCGGGCACTGCATCTAGAGGAGCGCCAGCCCCACC
The DNA here is from genome assembly GCF_905171775.1 of Rana temporaria. Classification (NCBI taxonomy): domain Eukaryota; kingdom Metazoa; phylum Chordata; class Amphibia; order Anura; family Ranidae; genus Rana; species Rana temporaria. The sequence continues at coordinate 220,297,292 of NC_053490.1, forward strand.
CACACTGGGAACTGCTGCTTTAAGGATGCCACTACCTCCCGATCAAGTGTAATGGACAGGCAGCATAGTTTGACAAATAACGGAGAATCAAATAGAAACCGGACAGCGCACCAACGTGCAATCACTCCACCCCTCCAGCCTGCCCATGCTATAGAAAAGCATTTATGAGCTACGCTTCAGCTACTGTTGCTATGTTGCTAAGTAACAGTAGCTGCAGCATCACTCTGGAATTCTTTTCTATAAGACAACCAGGCTGGAGGAGTAGAATGATTCAGCACTAATGCGCTGCGTGGTCTCCCTCCTTCTATTTGATTCTCCGGTATTTGTCGAACTATGCAGCGGGCACCACCTGTCCATTACCCTTGATTGAGTGACAGTGACACCCTTAGAGTAGAGGTCCTTGGTGCAAGCGGCATCCCTGGCGGAGTGCTGCGAGGTCTCCCTCCTAGCCCTGATGAGTACTTAAACAGATGTCTTGTGCCCATGAGTGAGGCATCCCAACTACAGTACAAGTTTACATGGGAGAGTTTGAATGGAACTGGAAGGCATTTATTAGGACAAAGAGAGGGGGTTTGTGTGAAGAAGGCCCTGGACTAGAAATGTGGGGGGGGGGGAGCAAATAAGGAACTGGATAAGGGGGGTGATGCAGTGGAGTCCCCGGACTAAAAAAAAGGGTTGGTATGGCAAAGGAATGGGGAGGTGCAGAGGAGGAAAAAGTTTTGTGTGTTACCGGCGCCAAGATGATATCAATATTCTTTATAAGTCTTGCTGCAATAAAAATGGAACCTCAAAGGTTGGGTTTAGATTTGTGTATTTGTGAAGTAAATTACGCTAACTTATATTTATATAAACATTTTACCACGACTGATCCTGTGAACTTGTTACTCAAAAAACAAAAAGTATGTACATGTGTCTATGGTTATTAATTAATATGCAAATAATCAACAAATAGTGTGCAATAAATACCAACACAGTGCCCTGTGCCAAACTATAACATATAAATCTCTCAATCCATCAAAAAATGTGAAATAAATCCAAAAATAAATTAAAATATGCTACTTTTACAATCCACATATTGAATGTGCCCCAAGAAAGCAAGAAAAATGTATTGTATACGAAAAAAATATATATGAAAAAAATATAAAAAATATATATGTATATGTGCTAAGAAAGTCCTTAATAGATAATTTATTGGAGTCATGCCCAGCTATGTTTCCACCTTCACCGCAAATAGTGCCTACACCGTCACCGGATAAAATGGCCACTCACCAGATGGACCCTGAAATCTGCCTTTGGTTCATATGGATAACCACTCCCTCTCTCAGGTTTATTAGCAATCACTCCCAATGCTTTGGCTGAAGTCTTGTTCTATATCCACTCATGTAACATATAAAAGACTATCATGGTGTAGTATATCAAAGAATTTATTATGATTAAAATATATATAGTTATTCCCCTCACATGTAAAAGTGCCGGCACTGAGCTAATCCAGCCGTAAATAGGAGTATACAAATGTACGAGTATGTCCTGGTCCGCACATGTGATGCCTCACTTTGTCGCTTGTGTTTCTAGCCTTGTTATACTCAGACTGAACATGACGAGCTGGCATTGGTCCCGCGGCCTCTATGCATTTCGCAACTTAATGCGTCATCAGGAAGCTTCACGGCAATTTTTATTTATAGTATAAACTATACATATATTTTGATATTAAATAACATTTCTAATCATATAAAGTTAATAACAAGACTCCCCCTTTACATCAGAGTCCACAGAGTTCCCCTTATACATCTGAATCCACAGTGTTCCCCTTTAACATCTGAATCCGCAGAGTTACCCTTTTAGATCTAAATGCGCAGAGTTACCCTTTTATATCTGAATCGGCAGAGTTCCCCTTTTACATCTGAACTCACAGCATTCCCTTTCACTGTAAGGGGGGACTCTGCAGACTCTAATGTAAGGGGGGTCTCTAACATAAGGGATGCTCGGAGAACGCAGATTTAAGGGTGGAACACTGTGGCCTCTGGTCTAAAGGGGAACTCTGATGTAAGGGGTGCTCTGAGAACCCTGATTTGCCTTAGTAAACTCACTCAGAGGCAGGAGAGTGAAGGGGGGAGACTTCAGTCACAGATAGGAATAGATGGTGAGCTCACTCACCTCTTGGCAGTCAGCACCTCTCATTCAGATGTATCTGAGGCTGCTGAACATCAAATTTCCGGCCCCAACTTTCCTTTTCTGAGGCACAGTGCCGAGGATTGGAGTGTGGGCAGACATAGAGGGGTAGGGGTGGGGGGGGGGGGGAAGTGCAGGTTGAGTCCTCTCTCCTTTCCCCTCTTTGTGTGTGTGGGGGGGATTGTTAGTGCTGGCTTTGGACAGTGTGAAACAGACACTCCCAGCATAGACAACTGCAGCCAGGAACCGTACTGGAAAGCCATAGTCCAGTCTGAATAATGTGTCCAGGTTTCAGGCAGTCTGAAACCCGGAAGCATGATTCCAAACCTGAACTGTCTGGGTAACTCCTGGGTAGGTGAAAACTCTAAGTACACAGGAGGCCCTGAACTGGGGGGTGTAGAGAAGGCCCTGCACTTGGGGGGATGCAGAGGAGGCCTTTGACTAGTTGGGGGGTGCAGAGGAGACCCTGGACTAGTAGGCGGGTTGCAACAGAGGCTCTTGACTAGAAAATGGGGGTTGGTGGGGCTAAGGCCCTGGATAGGGGGGTACAAAGGAGATACTGGACTAGGTGAGGGGAAGCCTGAAGGTCCCAGATAAGGAGAGGGGGTGCCTGAAGGCTCTGGACTAGGACAGCAGGTGTTTGGAGGTCCTGGACTATGAGAGGGGGATCGTGGAGGCTTTCTGGACTAGGAAAGAGGGTGCCTGAAGGACCTGCTAATTTAAGGGAGAAAGAGCCTGGATCTAAAGCCTGGGCTGAGGAAGAGCCTGCCTTGGCCCTGGAGGGTGATCTTGGAGTTGGTGAGTTACTTGTGCCATTTATCAATTGTCACAAGTAATGCCAAATAGGACCAGAGAGATGGGTTTTGTGATAGATTTATCAATTACCCGACATCCCCTCTTTCCTACTATCTGACCCGAATGACAATTATGTATCATTCACACAGAGCGTACACATCCATGCCTCATATGATGGCCGTGTACCGCATGGGGATGTACAGGTGTTCTGTGCATTTCTGTGCGGGCAGTCCAATTAAAGTTAATTTGAACGCAGCAGCTGCATGGATGTAGTCGAATGTCAAAATTTTACATGCAGACAGGAAGGGATGTGTGTATCAGAACGCACAGTGTCTGCATTCGGATCTTTGCACCCACTGCTATAGGTAAAGCTCTGATGTGGATGCAGACGCAGCAAAAAGTGGCTCAGCATACAGGACTTGTCTCAGTGCCTGTCTGAATGAGACCTTAACTGCTAGCCGACCAGCTGCCATCGTTATATGGCAGCAGGTGCGCTCTCCTGCGCAAATCGCCGTAGCTGTACAGCGTCTCGAGGAGATGCAATAGCAGGCGTGCGCTGGCAGTGGCGCGCTCTCGCTCCCACTGCACGCGTACCTGCGGGTCAGTCGGACTCAATGTCCGCCGGTGACCCTCGATGGCCTAGTACAGAGGCAGAACGGGGATCTGCCAGTGTAAACAAGCAGATCCCCTTTCTGACAGGCGACATGACAGAGATCTACTGTTCCAAGTGATCAGGAACAGTGATCTCTGTCATGTCCCTGCCAGCCCATCCTACAGTTAGAACACACCCAGGGAACACAATTAACCCCTTGATCGCCCCTACTGTTAACCCCCTCCCTGCCAGTGTCATTTTTACATTGATCAATGTAATAATGTCACTGGTCCCCAAAAAGTGTAATTTTGGGTCAGATTTGTCCACTGCAATGTCGCAGTCCCGCTAAAAATCGCAGATCGCCGCCATTACTAGTAAAAACAATAAAAGTCCCTAAATCTATCCTATAGTTTATAGGCACGATAAGTTTTGCACAAACCAATCAAAATACGCCTATTGTGATTTTTTTTACCAAAAATATATAGAAGAGTATATATCGGCCTAAACTGATGAATAAATGTGTTTTTTTATATTAAATTTTTTTGGGTATGTATTATGGCAAAAAGTAAAAATTGACGCTCTTTGCTTGTTTATAGCGCAAAACATAAAAACCGCAGAGGTGATAAAATAGCACCAAAAGAAAGCGTTGCACGATTGTCAGTTAAAGCAATGCAGTACCATATCGAAAAAAAACAGCCTGGTCATTAAGGGGGAAAATTCTTCCGGGGCTGAAGTGGGTAAGTGAATTTAACAAAACTAGAGCAGACCGAATCTGAAGCAGCTGTGGCAACCAGTCAGCTTATAGCTTTAATTTCAAAGCTTAACTGAACAAGCTGAAGACAGAAGCTGATTGGTCGCCATGCGCAGCTGCTCCATATTCTGACTGCACCAGTTTTGATAAATTCCCCTCACTGTGTTTTACATTTCATACTCCTGGCATCTGCATTCTAAGTTCAGCACATTCTTTGTTAAAGTGTTTGTAACCCTAAAAAATAATAAAATGGATCCTGTTCCCTTATAGCAGGTTAACCACTTCCGGACCAGCTCACGGCGCTATACGTCGGCACTTTGAAGAGGAATATCGTTGTTATGGCAGCAGCTAGCCAGTATCCTACCATAACCCCAGTATCCTCCTCTTCAGTAAGTGGTCCGGTTTCAGATAAAAGTGGTCTCTGCCGGGAGATTCGCTGCAAGATTTATTGGGGGTGGGAGAGGGCCCCCCCGTAGCTCTCCGGTGCCCTCCACCACCTATCGGAGCCACCGGCAGCGGCGGAGGGGATCGGATCCTGCCCCTGCTTGGCATCCACATTAAAACACAAGGATCTAACCACAACAGTGACTCCCTCAGCTTCCATGATTCTGACACTGACATTGACATGCAAATGCACAGAGCCTTCGATTCTGATTTTAAAACATTCATGCATCTTCTTCTTACTAAGCAGTGGATGCCCACGCTTAAGACCATTAAAGTCATTAGAAAACAGCAAGTAAATGAGATAGTCAACACTACTGAGCAGATACATTCAAACCTAGTGAAGTTGATCCAGTTTGCCCATAAATTCAACCATACATTCCCCCTGGCACAAGAGGTCACAATTTTCCCTCAGTGAACCTACATTTAAACTTTTTACTTGGCCTAGTTTTTGATCCAGCTCCACCTCCCAAGGAGCTTGGATGCAATATTTCAACTTAAAGAGTAATTCCACTTTTGTTGAGAAAAATCATTCCCCTCTGGGTGATCTATGTACATTGCAAGGATTTTAACAAACTTTGCTACAGAGTCCTATCTTTTGTTATTCTGAAGAAATAAGAAAGTTTGTCAGTGTTCTGACAAACACTGTGTGTTTGTCTGTGTCCATGTGGGAAAGTGAATCTAATGGGAATGGTTTCGTAGTTATCAATCAGCTGCTTCACATGCAGGGCACTAATGAGGAAAGCTGCTGTGCCTGTATCCCTTTAGACGTGATTTCCTATTGGGAGTATCTTACCAAAAATTACATTTTTGTTGCAGGGGATGCCTGAAATTTTACTTGTATCTTAGGGCAGACTTTTGGGAAAATCAGTAAGTTAATCACACAGCCAGGAAATTTTGTTTCTGGGGGGCATTCTGTATACATTCTGTGTACAAAACACCTTCAGGTAGCCATATTGCATTGAATTTTACAGAAAATTACAGAGCTGCAGATGGAAAAGGAAAAGTATTATTTTTTTTATCAATAACAGTTTTATTTAGAGATTTTCAATACATGTGTACACGCAGGACCATCCTTGTAAACAACATTTAGTGGAGTGGTCATTATCATATTTAACAATATCCAGAGCTCTGTCTGACCGACTATGTGTCCTCTCACGAGGGAGCGAATAGGTCATATTGAGCATAAGCTGCATAAACCGGTTAAGTGCATGGAACAAAATCAACATTTCAGTGCAACATTGTACTAATGAGCAATCTCGAGTCGCTAGTGGGCTCACAGTAAGAGAAAAGAATAAGAAGAGATAGGAAACAGCAAAAAGAGAAAAACGAAAAGAAAAAAAAGGGGGGAAGGGGGAAAGAAAAGAAAAGCAGGGAAGAAGGGGGAAAGGGAGTGGGATGGGAGGAAAAGTAATTTTTAATAACATTAAATTACAATATAACTTGTGTTGCAATTGTATACACTATATTTTTTTGTTCTTTATTTGCTATTTTTGTTTCCCACAGAAGTGGAGTTACCCTTTAAGGTCTCTAAAGATATTTAAAATGCGTATGCTTAGATATCCCAGGGGACCCAGTGTACATCGCACTTGGTCCCAATAAAATCTGTGCAGTAGGTGCTGAGTATCAAGGTTGGATAGCTCCTCCCTGCCCACTGCTATCGGACTATGCTGGATACAAGTGATGGGATATAGTCTGGCTCAGACTGACAGCACACAGAAGAAAGGGGGCATTATAGAATGCACACAGGATAGCCAGCACGACCCCAGCCACCATCTCCTTTGTAGGCTGGCAGGACAAAACCCTGCAGCTTTGGTTGCATTTCAGCCTTGTTACCCCTCTTCTATATCCATTTTACAGGTTCATTGTAGTGAACAAACTAGTGGACAAATTAAAATACTGAGATGCCCACCCACCGCTAACTTTGTAATGGACGTGAGTAGAAAAGGTCTATTTTGTAACCTATCAACTCCATTGAATAGCTGGAGGCTGTTGGGCAGGTCTCAACTCAGTCTTCCTTTTTTTCTGTAAACAGAAGTTTGTTCACTGCAATTATGTTTTCAGAGGGGTAAAGCAGAGGAGGCACAGGGCTTGTATATAGGCAGAGCTGCAGAGTTTGATCCTGACAGCATTTAGAAGAGGAGGTTGCAGGGGTTATAGGAACTTTCCAGTGTGCACTCTATTACAAGGCAATAAAAAAAGGAGAGTTGGCCTCAGTGCTAATGGTACCCCCCCTCCCCCTACAGAAATACCCATAATTTGGGCTCCAGCCTGGGGTGGGCTATGTTGTTGATAGCAAATGTTTTAGGGTTATGTTAAGAGCTAAATGTTGGGGTGATTATATTTTAAATTGAGAGAGATGGCTTAAATTTTAGGCTTCAAGTGAAAGGAGGATGAAGTGTCTTCGTCATGCTGAATATTAAGTAGGGGGAGTACAGGGCACTAATTCTACACTTTTTCAACCCCATGCCAGAAGACATCAGTGGCGGGTTTCTCACACTAAAGACTAAAGTTGGCCATAGTCTAGTAGAATTCTGTATGAACTTTCCTATGAAAATTGTCCTTAGAACATCCTTAAAGGCTCATACACACAGTCAGACATCCAACAAAATTTCCCTTGGATTTTTTTCCTAATTGATTTGTCCGGCCACACCCATAGCATACACACAGTCAGACTTTTCTGCAAATTTTTCTAAAACTTTCCTAACATCACATGTTTTTTTTTTGCTATTTTCTGCTATTTACCGCCACCCTTTGGTTAACTTCTGCTATTGTTTGTTGCTTTTAACATTGGTTCTGAGCATGCATATTTGCACTTTGTCCAAAAGTTGGTTGGATTGCTGTACACACAGTCAGACAAGGCACCATCTGACTTTTGTTGCCGAAAAGTTGGTCCGTTTGCAGACCCAACTTTTTGTTGGATGAAACCCGAAAAAGTTGGTCCGATGGAGCGTACACACGGTCAGAAAAATTAGAAAACTTGCAGATTTTGAAGTTGGTTGGCAAAAAGTGTGACCGTGTGTATGGGGCTTTAGAACGTTCTTTCTTGTCATCTAATTTCTAATGTCAACTAGTTTTGTTTGAAAGCACTTACAATTTTGTCCAGATCTACTATTTGAATGTAATCCTAGACGTATTAAACAGTTTTTATTACAATATGTATGATTTTTTCCTAAACAAAAGGAACATTCACAACTAGAAATGTTGCTTAAAAAAAATTCATAACCTCAGTTGAAAAGTAATGTCAATTTAACTTCACTATTACAATATGGAATGAATGTTCCAAAATTTTAAATGTTCACATTAAAATTCGTCTAGTGTATGACCAGCAGAACATGGTACACAAGTTGTGCAAAATGTCATGTTATGTCATGTTATATTACAAATTCATGTAAAAAATAAAAATTGTATTCAACAAAAAATGCATTTTAATGTATTATGTACTTATGTCATCTTGTGTGATTTACTATTTTTGTTCAATAGAGAAACATGTACATAAAGTTTTGTTATATAAATTACAATTTTAAGTTCAGATACTGAAGAGAAGTACTATTTTCCTTTATATGCCCAGCACGGCTTTACATTTTCTGTCTAACGAGGGAAATTAAGTAGGTTGAAAGAATTCATACAGCCCACTGGAGGCATCATCTGACTACAAGTCCAAATATGATAGATGCCCAGGCACCATCTGCTGTAAGCCTTAGCATCAAACATGCTTTGAATTAATGCATAGGTAATTAGGTTAGCTGGTTAATCTTATTGCTTTATGTGATCGGTTACGATTATATTGGCAAATATTGTATGTCTGTATGCACTTCTCGGCCTTGAAAAACATACCTTAGGCAGGCCATAGACAGTGTAAAACTGTGGTTGCAGAAAATAAATTGGCACGATTCCGCCATCAACACAGACAGGGCTGACAGGTGGAATCCCTCCTGCCGAGACAATGTAGGTTATTTACTAAAGGCAAATCCACTTTGCATTACAAGTGCAAACTACAAGTGCAAAGTGCACTGAAAGTGCACTTGGAAGTGAAGTCGCCGTAGATCCGAGGGGGACATGCAAGGATAATAAAAAACAGAATTTTAGCTTGCACATGATTGGATAATAAAATGAGCAAAGCTTTCCCTCATTTCAGATCTACCCCTCAGATTTACAGCGACTGCACTTCCAAGTGCACTTTCAGTGCAATTTCAAGTTCACTTTGCACTTGTAGTTTGAACTTGTTGTTCAAAGTGGATTTGCCTTTAGTAAAAAAAAAACACTGTCTGCTCCCGGTGAGGGGGGGGGGGGGGGGGGATTTTTTATAACGAATATAGCAGCCGCTAGCGATAATTGCAAGTGAATGCTGCAGGCTGGTTGTACCCTAGTTAATCAATCGATCAACTTGGTACGTTCAGCCTGCCAACACAGGGTTCGAATCTCGGGCAATTCCTGCTGAACCGGCCAAGATTCGAAACAATCATGGCCAACCTAAGACAAGACTTATGGATCAATGAATTTATCTGATCAACCACTACTGACTTTTCCATCCCCGAGATAAATTAGTAATGAAGTAGTGTGCTGAGAACACCTATTCCTTTTTGCATAGGCCCAAACATCAATATTAAGCTACTTAGAATAGGCATTTTTGTGGAAAGAAAATTCTTACAAAAGATCTTTTGGTAATCCAACCACCATCTAATGTCTGTACCTTTAGGATGGCCATGCATTCATCTCATTCCCTTCTAGCAAATACACCAATTATGATTAATCAGATGTATTTTGGGTGCCACACAATGGCCAGCGTTCCCAAAGTTACATATAAATATTGAGATACTACAAAAATATGGGACAGTCATCTACTGTATATGCTGGTCAATATTTATACCAGCTTAATCTATGTAAGATGAGTGAATGAGTATGGAATACAGATCCAGCAACCAATAGGTTACATATTTGCTAGTTACATATAGGGTAGTGTGGCCAGTTCTTGCAATTTTATTTCCTTAAATTCCTATACATGCTATGGTCCCAGCCAAAAAGCAAACTGCATGTTGAAGGTAAACTGCAAAGATTTTGGGTCAATTTTATTTCACTTTTTGTAAGTTTGCAAAATGTATTCATTTGAATAAATACTTTTTAGGAACAATACAATGTTAAGACATAAATTGTGATTACTGATCTATCCAGGTAAGCACACTAGAAAAAATTTGAATGAAACCAGGTTCGTAATTCATGTGACATTTATTCCTGAAGTAAGGTGCACTATGTATGTATGTATGTATATTTCATGCATATGGCAACAATAGACTCAGTCGCCATCAAGTTCACTTTTTCAGGAAAAAAAATAATAATAATAACATGGTGTAATTTGACTTGACACACAATTACGTGACACATAAAAAAAGCATTGGATCTGTAAGCCACGTATAATGAAAAATAAGAAAATAACAACTTAGTAACAGATAACAGTCACAGATAAGAACTGAGGACAGGCAGGAATCTTTGTGTCAACATACAGTAAGTATGGTGGGAGCTATTGTAAACTCAAGATTGGACTATGCAAATGCCCTCGGACTCCCCAAGTACCAAATCGCTCGTCTACAAGTCGTTCAAAATACGGCCGCTAGACTTGTGACTGGGAAAAAACCTTGGGAATCAATCTCACCTTCACTGAGAACCCTTCATTGGTTACCAGTAAAAGACAGAATCACTTTTAAAGCACTCTGTCTAACGCATAGATGTATCTATGGGAATGCTCCCCATTATCTATGCGAAAAAATAAAAGCTCATAATCCCAATCGCATTCTGCGATCCACCAATCAAAATCTCCTCCAGATACCGAAAGCCAACTACAAGTCCAAAGGAGAAAGGAGATTCGCGGTCCAAGGGCCTAGACTATGGAACGCTTTACAACCAGCATTCGGTTGGAGGAGAACCACTTGGCGTTCAGGAGAAAGATCAAAACTCATCTCTTTTGATACCAAAGGAGACAGGAATAACAAGCGCCCAGAGGCGATTAAGTTCGCATGTGTTGCGCTATATAAGTTTTCATTCATTCATTCATTCAAACAGACTGCCAGTATATGGGCTGGTGCTATCTACAGACACATAAAATATGGAATAGACACATAAGTGCCATCCTGTGACATCAGATCAGAGTTTAGCAAGCCTTGACATTTTTCAACTGGCTCTATTCACCTCTTTTGAAACGCACCAAGACCGCACCTTAAACTGACTGTAAATGCGCCTATGTAATTTACAGTGCGTTTACGGTGCAGTTGCAAAGCATCTGGCAGAGGCTCTTTATCACGTGATCAGCCATTTCTAATCACGGCTGATTACGATGTAAACAAGAAGAGCCGAATGGGGGGGGGTGTCTGTGCTGATTGTTTATCAGTGCGGATGCCCACCCAGGACCACCAGGGATGCCGCCAGACCACCAGGGATGCCCACAAAGGTACCCCAAAAGGTATGTCACCCTGGACCATCACGCAGATGGCAATCAGTGCCCAGGCAGATGGCAATCAGTGCCCATCAGCAATGCCTGTCAGTGCCAATTTATCAGTGCCGCGTATCAGTGCCCATCAGCAATGCCTGTCAGTGCCATCTATCAGTGCCCACCAATGCCACCCATGAGTGCCCATCAGTGCCACCTATCAATGCCCATCAGGGCTGCATGTCAGTGCCGCCTATCAGTGCCACCTCATTGGTGCCACCTCATCTGTGCAGCTTTATCAGTGCCCGTCAGTGCCGCCTTATCAGTGTTCATCAGTGAAGGAGAAAACATACTTATTTACTAAATTTTATAACAGAAACTAAAAAAGAAAAAAACGTTCAAAATTGTATTTATGGGAACCAATGCTATAAGGAAAATGATAGTGCAGACAGAAAATGTATATATCAAAAAGTCTTTGGCTGCCATTTCATGTAGGTCTAGTATGCAATAATAAAGAGCGAAGGCCAAAGACCAGGAATATCCAACAGGAGACCCAGGGTACATGGTCTGGGTGGCCTGTTGCATACATATTTGGAGAGGTGACACATGGAAAACCGCTTGCCTGAAATATAGGAATAGTTTGGCTAGCAAGCATATATTGAATTGTTAAAAATAAATAAAAATTCAATTATTAGAGTCAGAAAGAGGCATTGGATGTGCTGTTAGTACATGGCGGTTGTTTGGATTAACAATGTTTCAATCTTACAATTTGCTTCTATATGCAACAATAAACTTCTATTAGCTAAATTAAAGTTCTAGCCTGTGGATTATCCACTTTATATTCACTTCTAAGTTTGCTTTGTCATCTTTTCTCTGAGCTGTACCAGTGACCTTGTCATAAACAGCCATGCAGTATGCGGCTCAGTTTTACATTTTGTAAAACATTTCTACGCTCACGCTGAAAATACAGAAAGCCTAAGTCACTGCAGAAAGTAAAAGATAATATAAATCAAACTCTAACATTAAACTCTTTAATTAGCATTTGGCTGATTTTCAAATCTGTTGGCAGTACATACTTTGGAGTCAATCCCAGAGAACATTTTTTTAGATAGGTAATAATATTAAAATGTCTTCAGAATCAATATCCATCTCTAATTTTACATATCTGAATGTTCCCAAATAAAAAAAAAAGATAACCGAACAAAGTAGTATTTGGATCATTCTTAAATCTTAACCATGACAAAATTGTAAAGCAGAAGCGTAAATATGTGAAATGAAAACAGCCAAATATACAGGGAAACTATAGATGCTAGTTGCATGTTAGTCCTCCTCATCTAGCATCAGATTAATCACCTCAATACAGGTACAGGGCACTGTACAGAAAAAAAAGACCGGAAATTTTGAAAAAAACGTTTTTCTTAGTTCCTGTCAGTAAATTTTGTAAATAAGTATTTTTTTCACCTTCACTGATGTGCGCTGATGAGCAGGAACTGATAGGCTGCACTGATGAGGTGGCACCTATGGGCACTGATTAGGTGGCACTAATGAAGAGACACAAATGTGCTGCACTGATGGGCACTGATAGGTGGCACTGATTAGCACTGATAAGCGGTACTGGTGGGTACCAATAGGCGGCATGGATAGCCAACACTGATGGGCACCGATGGCTGGGCTGAACTGATGGGCAGTCATGGGCATTGATGGGCGGCATTGATGGGCAGCACTGATGAGCAGGCACTGATGGGCACTAAAAGGCAACACTGACTGGCATCACTAATGGGAACTGATTGGTGTCACTGATGGGCATTGATTGGTGTCACTGATGTGCATTGATTGGTGTCACTGATGGGCACTGCTGGGGCTTTACTGTAATCAGGGCCCTGATGATCATTTCCCTGTTTACCTTCCCTGGTCTCCCTTGCCAGTAGATGCCGCTGATCTGCTCTTCTCGACACAAACTCTGTCAGTGTGAGGCAAGGAGAGACAATTACTGACATGTGTTTACATGTGACCAGCTGTGATTGGACACATCCGATTACATGTGTTAAAGATCTGTGTCATCGGTTCTTTACAACACGGCGTGGCGATCGTGGCTGCAACGCGTTTCTAGGGCAGCAGCTGGAGAAAGACAGCAACTGGAGCCACTGGGCTTGTGCACATCACTGGATCAGATCAGGCTCAGGTAAGAAAAATGGGGGGCCTGGGGGGGGGGGGGGGGCTGCAGCACAGAAGGTTTTTCATCTTAATGTATATAATACATTAGGGTAAAAAACCTTAAGGCTTTACATCCATTTTAAAATGAAAGAAGTCTAGTTATCAATCTGCCATAGGCACACCTTAATGATAACATCATTTTGTACAAGCTCAGCCTCTTGTATCATGTGATTATTTTTGTAAAACTTTCTGCTTGAATGCACTACTGGAGGCTGAATAGTATATGCTATGGGCCAGATTCACAGCTGCAATACGCTGGAGTATCTACTGATACATCGGCGTATTTTAAAATTTTGCCGCGTCGTATCTTTAGTTTCAATCCCCAAACCAAGATACGACGGCTTCTGGCTTCGATCCGACAGGCGTACGGCTTCGTACGCCTTCGGATCGTAGGTGTAATACTTTGGCGCCCGCTGGGTGGAGTTTGCGTCATTTTCTGCGTCGGGTATGCTAATTAGCTGTTTACGGCGATCCACGAAGTTACGCGCGGTCGTCGCATTCTCTTACGTCGTCGCTAGTCGGCTTTTCCCGGCGTAAAGTTACAGCTGCTATTTCTTGGCTTAAATTTTTTTTTTTGCGTAAGTCGTCCGTGAATAGGAAAGGACGTAACGCACGTCGCCGTTCAAAAAAATACGTCGGTGCGACGTCATTTCGCGCAAAGCATGGCGGGAAATTTCAAAACGGAGCATGCGCAGTACGTTTGGCGCGGGAACGCGCCTAATTTAAATGATACACGCCCCATATGAATTAGGCGAGCTTGCGCCGGACGGATTTACGCTACGCCGCCGCAAGTTTACAGGCAAGTGCTTTGTGAATCAAGCACTTACCCGTAAAACTTGCGGCAGTGTAATGTAAATGCGATACGTTACGCCGCCACAATTCTATGTGAATCTGGCCCTATGTGTTATAGAATTAAGTCAAGATCATTTGTCTTACCATGAGCAGAAAGATGTTTATTAACCACTTAAGCCCTGGACCAAAATGCTGCCTAAAGACCCAAGGGGTTTTTACAGTTCGGGACTGCGGCGCTTTAACAGACAATTGCGCGGTCGTGCGACGTGGCTCCCGAACAAAATTGGCGTCTTTTTTTCCCCACAAATAGAGCTTTCTTTTGGTGGTATTTGATCACCTCTGCGGTTTTTATTTTTTGCGCTATAAACAAAAATAGAGCGACAATTTTGAAAAAAATGCAATATTTTTTACTTTTTGCTATAATAAATATCCCCCAAAAACATATATAACATTTTTTTTCCCTCAGTTTAGGCCGATACGTATTCTTCTACCTATTTTTGGTAAAAAAAATCGCAATAATCGTTTATCGGTTGGTTTGCGCAAAATTTATAGTGTTTACAAAATAGGGGATAGTTTTTTTGCATTTTTTTTTTTTTTTTTTTTTTTTTACTACTAATGGCGGCGATCAGCGATTTTTTTCGTGACTGCGACATTATGGCGGACACTTCGGACAATTTTGACACATTTTTGGGACAATTGTCATTTTCACAGCAAAAAATGCATTTAAATTGCATTCTTTATTGTGAAAATGACAGTTGCAGTTTGGGAGTTAAACACAGGGGGCGCTGTAACATTTAGGGATCACTGTGTATGTGTTTACTAGTGTAGGGGGGTGTGGCTGTAGGAATGACGTCATCGATCGTGTCTTCCCTATAAAGGGGATGACGCGATCGATGCGCCGACACAGTGAAGCACGGGGAAGCCGTGTTTACACACGGCTCTCCCCGTTCTTCAGCTCCGGGGACCGATCGCGACGGAGCGGCTATAAACGAATAGCCGTCGTCCCGGATCGCTCCTGAAGCCACGGGGACCGCCGCATGTACCGGGGGGGGTCCCGATCGGACCCCCGACCCACGTCAAGCAGAGGACGTATATATACGTTGATGTGCCTGCCTGTGCCATTCTGCTGACGTATATGTACATGAGGCGGTCCTTAAGTGGTTAACAGATACATGTGTAGGGGCCTTCTCTAACTGTTTTCTGGCAAAAGGCTTTATACAGTGTACAAAGCACATATAGGTTTGGCCAACAGTAGTTATGCCTGGTACACACCATGAAGTCACTCGTGAGGAGGTCTCTGTACTAATGATGCGATCTTAGTATATGCGATCTTCCAGAGTCCCCACTGAGCTATTGTGTTCTGACAGGGGGACTGAACACACCGGTCAACGCTTGCTTTCCTGTTTTGAATTTTCAAAAAGGTCTTATACAGCTCATGACACAAAATTGAATTATTGGTTAACTCAGGCCTATTTTATATTTTATTTGATAATTAGGTAACTTTTCTTATAAGTACAGTGGGCCAGATTCATGTAGAATTACGGCGGCGTAACGTATCCCGTTTACGTTACACCGCCGCAAGTTTTCAGCGTAAGTGCTTGATTCACAAAGCACTTGCCTGTAAACTTGCGGCGGTGTAGCGTAAAGCCGTCCGGCGCAAGCCCGCCTAATTCAAATGGGGCGTGTACCATTTAAATTAGGCACTTTCCCGCGCCGAACGTTCTGCGCATGCTCCGTTAGGAAATTTCCCGACGTGCTTTGCGCGAAATTACGGCCCCCCGACGTGTTTTTTGAACGGCGACATGCATTACGTCCTTTCGTATTCCCGGACGTCTTACGCAAAAAAAAAATATTTAAAATTCGACGCGGGAACGACGGCTATACTTTAGCATGGGCTGTCTAATATTACACCACCTAAATAGAAAGTGCAACTTTACGATGGGAAAAACCGACTAGCGACAACGTAAGAGAATGCGACGAACGCGCGTACCTTCGTGGATCGCCGTAAACAGCTAATTTGCATACCCGACACGGAAAACGACGCAAACTCCACCCAGCGGTCGCCGAAGTATTGCATCCTAAGATCAGAAGGCGTACGAAGCCATACGCCTGTAGGATCTTAGCCAAAAGCCGTCGTATCTTTGTTTGTGAATTACAAATAAAGATACGACGCAGCAAATTTGAAAGTACGCCGGAGTTTCAGCAGATACTCCGGCGTACTTTTTCTGTGAATCTAGCCCAGTACATCTATTTTTAGCTTTACATTCCACCAACCAGCAGAAAATGGGGATGGTTTCATGTTTCCTGAACAGATAAGAACTTTCTAATGGTCCCCATACACTAGATGAAAAATTGTACGAAAATGTGTCATTTGGACCGTTCATCCAGGTAACGGGCACAAATATAAAAAATAGTTTTTGAATTTCCAGAGCCAAAAAATCAAAGGAACAGATTGGAAAACATTTCCTGAATAAATGATAAATTGAAAGGTTAATGTGTTTCTCGCCCGTTAAAAAAATGTAACTTTTTCCACTGCGCATATGTGAGAAAACGAACAAAAAACTGATTCATTTATGTCCATT
Source organism: Rana temporaria (assembly GCF_905171775.1). NCBI lineage: Eukaryota > Metazoa > Chordata > Amphibia > Anura > Ranidae > Rana > Rana temporaria. The sequence goes on from NC_053490.1 coordinate 220,314,049, forward strand.
GAACAATTTATTGTTCGAAATTCAGTCATTACATGATGGCTCTCAATACTCTGGGTTTGTTATTAGACCCGTGTGTGTTATAACGATTTTTCGTATAGTGTATGGCTAGCATTATTCTTATAAATATCCCTTTGCACTCCCTTCTGCTGCACTTCTAAAATATATTCACAGACATTTCCATAGTTTGTACATTTTGAAGCTTTTTGCTGTCCCTCTAATCCTGCTGTCCTCAGCACTGATTTACAGGTGCCTTGGCCCATATCCATTTGTATTTCCCCAACTATAATACAGCAGAATTTCCAAATAGCAGGGAAAAAATGTACAGTATGGCCCAGATTCACGTAGATTCTCAAAGCACTTGCATGAAAACTTACGCTGGCGGCCTCCGTTTTGAAATTCCTGCCGTGCTTTGCGCGAAGTGACGTAATTTTTTCGAACGGCGACGTGCGTAGCGTACTTTCATATTCCCGGACGTCTTACGCAAGGACAAAAAAATTTAAAATTTCGACACAGGAATGACGGCCATACTCTTTTTTTTATATTTAAAGGTTTTTATTGAAAGTTTTTTCAAGTAACAACATGACATTGAACATTGGTACATGCAAAAGATGAGTCAATTCCATCTAACATACCCGAGCCGGGAGAATATCTCCCCTATCCCCAAAAAACGTATTCAGTGAAATCCTCCAGAACAGGCAAACAATAGTGTTAAAACTAGTCATGTGAGCGCCATTTCCATGCTCCTACTTATAAGTTAGTACCACTTAAGGCCCATAACCCATGACACTCCAGACGCCCCTAAAAGGGATCACGCTGTGTCCCGAGGACCAGGGCCAGGGGCCAGGGCCGGCATAGATCAGCCGCGCTCTGCCCCCTCGGGGGAGGTAGTTTGCCTGCTCCCGAGTCAACACCTCAAAGTGGAGCATAACCTGAAACTTTATATCATACCCGACAGCAGGACCTAGCACCAAGGGAGGTGCCAACAGGGAGAGAGAGGGAAAGAGATAGAGAAACGTGGTAAAGAGGAAAGTGACAGAGAGACATAGTTAAGATCAGGTTGGAGTGTTCCCGTTTCCAGGCGGTACCCCAGGTAGGAGAGACACGTTGCAGAAGGAAGCCCAGGGTTCCCATATGGATCTGAATTTGTCGGTCTGGTCCGCCCACTTGGCCACTATTTGTTCCTGTGTCATTATCCAGGAGACTTTTCTCCTAAACATCTGGAAAGAAACTGCGGGTTTCTTCCACGCTTTAGCTATGGTCATCCTGGCCCCCAATAATATGTAAAAAGATAAAATCCTGGAGTGTTTAGGTAGGCCTGGGATGCACTGATTTAACAGAGCTGTGTTAGGCTGAGGAGGTACCCTTTTCCCTAGCCAAGGAACCCATGGTGCGGAAAACTCTTTTCCAGAAGCATCTAATGCGGGGGCAGGACCACCAAGTATGTAACATGTTACCTTCCAATTCGCTTTCCCGAAAACATAATGGAGAGGACCCTGGGAACATTCTCGCCAGTCTGGAGGGGACGTAATACCACCTAAACATTAGTTTAAGACTAGCTTCTATGAGGCATGTATTGAGAATACCTTTATATGCTCGATCTGTCGCTCGGTGCCATACTGCAGTGCTCCACGATGTATTCAGTTCCTCCTCCCAGGCCCAGGCGTAAGAAGGCTTATCAGTCTTAGACATCAGGGCCACATAAATCAACGAGATCCCACCCCTCTGATCCCTAGAGTTTGCGCACCAGTTTTCATAGGGCGTTATCCTGGGGGGGACCGACTTGTCCTTCCAAATAGTGTGGAGATAGTGGGAAATTTGGGAGAACCTAAAAAATTAATTGGTGGGCATGTCCAGATGTTTTCTGCAGTGAGACAGGGAAAGCGGACCCTCCAGGGCGAGAAAGTGACCTATCCTGTACAGGCCCTTATCCGTCCACCACCGAAAAGCCTTGATATCCATCCCTGGAGGAAAGTCTGGGTTATGGAATATGTGTGTGAGGGGTTTCAGGGGGGAAATCAGACCGGGACGCGAGAATAGTTTGGAGCAGAGGGCTACGGAGTGAGATAACGTGGGCGATAAAATGGCTGGTCTGCGTTTGGAGTCACACCCCAAGATATAATCAATGGTATGTGATGGGATGGCCTGTCTCTCCATTGCAAGCCAGTCAGGTTTCGATCCCTGGAAGAAGGCCGTCGAAAGTTGTGTCAGTTGGGCCGCTTGATAATATCCCCACAAATTAGGAAGCCCCATGCCCCCCTGTGTTTTTAAACGATAGAGAACCCCTGAGGGACACCTATACCCCTTTTTCCCCCACACAAACCGGATAATCTCTGCTTGGAATTTATTAAGGAAATGTTTCGGTACCGAGATCGGGAGAGCGCGGAATAAGTATAGCAGACGTGGTAAGAGGGTCATTTTTACAGCGTTCACCCGGCCCAGCCAGGACAGCCCACATTTGGCCCACCTCCCGATGTCCCCTCTACACTTACTGATCATAGGGGGGTAGTTCGCTTTAAAGAGGCCATCAATATGGGGTGTAAGTTTGATGCCTAGATACGTAATTTGTGAGGGAGCCCACTGGAAGTCAAAGGTATCTGAAAGCTGTTTGAGTAGGTCCGGGGGAACGGAGATATTAATGGCCAGGGATTTGCCCATATTGACTCGCAAGCCAGACACCTCACTGAAAACCTGTAGAGTCTGGAGTATATTTGGCGTGAAAACAAGGGGAGATGTGACGAAAAGCAAGAGGTCATCCGCGTACAGGGCACATTGGTGTTCCCTTGGCCCACAGAATACCCCCTTGATGTCAGGATTCGATCTCAGAGCCACCGCCAGCATTTCGATGGCCACTGCAAATAGGAGCGGGGAGAGCGGGCACCCCTGTCTGGTCCCTCTGCCAATGGGGAAGGATTCAGAATATCTGCCCATAAGGCGCACCTGGGCGGAGGGGCTGGAATAAAGTGACCCAATGAGGCTCAGGAAGTTGGGTCCAAACCCCCACCTTTCCAGGACACCCGTCAAGTACGCCCAGTCTATAGAGTCAAAGGCCTTATGTAGGTCTATAGATAACAAGAAACCCTCCTGCCACGGTCCACCGTCCCACTGTGATTTAAGAAGGGAGATGATGTCTATAGACCGTCTGATCTGGTCTGTTCCCTGTCTCCCCGGGATGAAGCCCACCTGGTCTTTGTGTACATATGAGGATATGAAGCTGGACAGCCTGTTCGCTAGTATTTTTGTCATGATTTTAATATCGTTGTTAATCAGTGAAATGGGGCGGTAATTACACACCTCGCTAGGGTCCTTATCTGGTTTCGGAATGACCGAGATATAGGCAGAGTTTAGGTCTGTCCCCAGTTGGGCTCCATCCCTGAGAGAGTTGAACAGTCGCGTCAGGTGAGGGGCTAGGCACGTGCCAAATTTCCTATAATAACCGGTAGAGAAGCCATCCGGCCCCGGAGATGAGCCCAGCTTGAGGGCCTTAATTGTGGACAGTACTTCCTCTTGAGTGAAGGGGGATTCCATGATGTCCCTATGTTCCCCAGTCAGGGACGGCAATGGGAGATCGTCCAGAAAGTCCTTCCCTGCCGGGGAAGGGGGTGTTTGGGCAGGCTTGTATTGCTCCGAATAAAATCGTAAGAATGAGTCCATTATTTTAGTTGGGTTCTGTGTCAGCTCCCCTGTGGAAACCCGGATTTTGGGGAAAGCAAGGGCCCGCTGTTTGGGACTCAGTTTGGTGGCCAGACGGGAGCCTATCCTATCAGTTTGGGAGTAAAACTTAGCACCGGACCACCTGAGGTGCTTTTCAGCCGCAGTCGTCAGGGATAAGTTAAGAAGGGCTCTAGCTTCATCCAGTCGGGCAAGCGAATCAGCCGTGGGTTGGCGTTTGTGTGCTTTTTTCAGCATGTGAAAGGTCTCTGTAAGCCTAATATTGTCAGCCCTATGTTCCCTTTTAAGTTTAGCCGCTACCTGTATCAGTTTTCCCCTGATGACCGTTTTATGCGCCGCCCAGACCGTGGAAGGGGAAACTTCGGTCGTTGCATTGATAAGGAAGTATTCCTTAATGTCCTCCTCTAACAAGGAACATTGTACCGGGTTGCTTAAAAGCGACTCATTCAGGCGCCAGCGAGGCTGATTTCTGGAGCCCGTTGGCCTCCTAGTAAGCAAAGTAACCATAGAGTGGTCTGACAGGGGGGTGTCTACAATCCTGGAGTTACACAGTAACGGAAGTGTCGTGGCGTGGGAGAAAACGTGGTCAATCCTGGCATAGGAGTTGTGGGGGGCAGAAAAGTGAGTGTAATCTTTTGTGCGTGGGTTCGCTTCTCGCCAAACATCTATTAACCCTACCGAGTGAAGTAGCTTGGCTATATTAGAGCTCTGTTTGGAAGGGCGTTTAGGTTTAGATGTGCCGTTCGCCGACTTATCCAGTGAGAAGTCAAACGCTGTGTTCGAGTCTCCCCCCAGGAAGACAGTGCCCCTCAGGTGTGGTTGTAGTTTGCGTAACAGTGAGTCAAAAAAGGGTCTTTGACCCTTATTCGGGCGTAATAGGAGACGAAGGTGTATAGTTCCCCGTCGATATGTCCCGAGACCAGGATATAGCGGCCCAGTGGGTCCACTATCGATTCCATCAGGGAGAGGTTGATGTGTCTAGCGAAACATATGGCCACCCCCTTTGTTTTGTTGTCAGACGACGCCAGATAAAATTGGGGGTAACGGTGATGGAGGAACGTGGGTCTGTAGGTGGACGGGAAATGTGTCTCCTGCAGCAGAAGAACGTCTGCATGCATAGAGTGGTATAACTGGAGGAGCTTCCTGCGTTTAATGGGAGAATTGAGGCCCTGAGTGTTATGGGAGATGATCTTGAGAGTGGGTGGGGGGGATGTGTGTCAGCCATGGATCAAAGGTGTGGGAACCCTGCTAGACCAATGTAGCCTACCTGTGTCCCGTCGAGAGTATTCCCCACGTAGTTCGGGCTCACGTCGTAGGCCCTGGGTCTGGGTTGAGGGACTGGAATCCATCGCGGAACCTAGGAGCACTCCTAGAGAGATGTGAAGAAGCCAGAAGTAAAAGAGGTGAAACAGAGAAAGAAGGGAGGAGAGAGAACAACATTAGTACATAGCTGCCGTAGAGTAAATTCAATCTTATACTTAGAAAACATTTCATAACCTTATTCCGGGGGTCCCCTGACCCCCCCCCCCCCCCCCCCCGGGGTGAAGTGGGTGAAACTGCCCCACCCCAAAAACTTTAGGGCACCGGTATGACCCTAAAACCGGGAGACCGGGAACGGATCTGGCTTCACCAAAGGTGATCCTGATCCAAAGGAGGTGAACTGAGTCCACCACAACCTCGTCACCACTAAACTATCACTTAGGGCTAACCGGGAGCCTATGATTCCCAAAAAGTGGGAAGGACCATCTATAAGTAATGTCTTTTCCCATAAGGACCTGCAGCAGCGGTTTGAGTGCGCGCCTCTTCTGCACTGTGTAAGGTGACAGATCCGCAAAAATTTGGATATTGTGGCCGTTTAAAGTGAGATTATCCGATCGCCTAGCTCTCCTCATCACCTCCTCTTTGACAGCATAGTAGTGCGGTTTTACAATGATATCCCTAGGCAGGCCATCCGATCAGGGGGATTGCAAGGCTCTGTGTGCTCTGTCAAGCTCAAGACGGTGCTCAGCGATATCCGGGATGAGGCTTTTAATTAGGGATTTCACCGCCACTTGTACCTCTTTATCCGATTCCGGGAGCCCCCGTACCCTAATATTATAGCGTCTCGAACGGTTCTCGAGGTCGTCGATCTTAGCAAATGCCGTCTCCAATTGATCCTGGACCTCTTGTAACCTGGTGGAATTCTGATTAATACGTGCCACTGCCTGATCTGCTTTTTGTTCAATAGTGTCCATCCTCATCCCCAACTGCAGCAAGTCTGCATGGATGGATGATGTAATTTGTGCTGCATTTAATGCCAGGCTTTTGGAAAGCATTTGGGAGAAAGCAGCCATCATTGAGGGAAAGTCAGTGGGGACAGGGGCCTCCTCTTGCACAGTACACACAGCCAGCAGCATGCCTGTGTGGGGATCTGTCATGGGGGTAGTGGGGAATCCAGCTCCCATCCGTTCTAGCAGGGATTCGGTGGAGGAGGGAGAAGCTGCAGCTGCCAAGGGGGGAAAATCTGTACCTGGCGACGGCGGTGCGGGCTGGTCCTGGTCTGCAATTGAGTCCCCAGGCTGCGCCTCTGCATGTAGGCCTCGTTGCGCCGCCATGTTGGCATAGCTGAGGGGGCCAGGATTCGCCGCCATCTGCGCCGTCAAGCTCCGTCTGGCCGGCGTGAGTGACATCCGCGGGGACCAGGGCCGTTCCCCCACACGATGGGTCCGGTTAGGCGGCTGAGGGGGCGTTCAGTGAGCTCCGGTGAGCGGTATTAGGCCGTGGTGGAGCGGAGCCTCAGAAGCCGGCGGCCATCTTGGAAGCTGCCGCGCATGCGCCTCCGACGGCCATACTTTATATAGCACATACGTGTGCTGTGTAAAGTTAGGGCAGCAAAAACGACGACTAACTTTGCGACAGCAAACTAGACTAGCAGCGACGTAGCGAACGCGAAAAACCGTCGTGGATCGCCGTAACTACTAATTTGCATACCCGACGCTGGTTTACGACGCAAACTCCCCCCAGCGGCGGCCGAGGTATTGCATCCCAAGATCCGACAGTGTAATTCAATTACACCTGTCGGATCTTAGGGCTAACTATGCATAACTGATTCTATGAATCAGTCGCATAGTTAGGAAGACCCTAAAACAGAGATACGACGGCGTATCAGGAGATACGCCGTCGTATCTCTTTTGTGAATCTGGGCCTATATGCTTACCACATAGGCACAGCACGTAAGTCTTCTACTAAATGGTTTGGGGAATTGTTGCTGTCATTTCAAGTATGACCAATATACTTCAAACATTGATCAGTTTTGGATTTGATTGATTTGATATTGTTTTTGTATCTAGTACTTCCACTTTTAATTAAACTGGGTGTCATATCGTAAATCAAAGAATCTGGATATTTTTTTACTAGGTTTCTATGTTTACCTGTTTGTTTGTTTTTTTGCGAGGCATATTTCTTTTTATAATAATCAGTACATTCCAAAATGTCCATTGATTATGTTCTCTATGCACAAAATGCTTTTGGAACAACATGTAATTTATAAAAATATAAATTAGTGTAGCGCAGCAAAATCAATCAACATTAAAATCAAAACAAGTGAAAAAAATTATAAATAAAATATTACTTAAAAGTCTCTGTGAATAAATTTCTCTGTAAATAGTTCTGTAGTAGATAATTCAGCAACCACTGAGTACAATACAGCACACCACCTCGCCGGTTCTGCTGAGGAAGTCTATTATTTGGCGATACGCGTGTAGGGGAGGATTGGAGCGTAGTGACATGCATATGAGTCTCACCCGGCGAGGTGGTGAGCTGTGTTGTACTATATGCGTGTTACATCTTTGTTCTAGTAAGTGTTTCTGTGCAGAGTGTTATAATAAATATATCTATGCAGAACACACTGGCCCAGATTCAAGAAGCACTTGCGCCCGCGCAACCATAGGTTGCGCGGCGCAAGGGCTTACTTGCTCCGGTGTAACGAGTGCTCCTGATTCAGGAACCTCGTTACACCGACTGCAGCCTAGGATGTGACAGACATAAGCCTCCTTATGCCTTCACATCCCAGGCTGCATTCTTGCGTTGGCCGCTAGGGGGCACGGCCATTGTGATCGGCGTATAGTATGCAAATTGCATACTACCACCGATTCACAAAAGTTGCGCGGGCCCTGCGCACGCAAGGTACGGAGTTTCCGTACGGCCACTTTAGCATAAGGCTGCTCCTGCTAATAGCAGGCGCAGCCAATGCTAAAGTATAGCTGCGCTTCCCGCTCGCGACGTTCAAATTTTACGTTGTTTACGTAAGTAAACCGTGAATGGCGCTGGACGCCATTCACGTTCACTTAGAAGCAAATGACGTCCTTGCGACGTCATTTGCCGCAATGCACGTCGGGAAAGTTTCCCGACGGAGCATGCGCTGTTCGCTCGGCGCGGGAGCGCGCCTAATTTAAATGATTCCCGCCCCCGGCGGGATCATTTACATTAGGCGGCCTTACGCAGGGCTAATTAGCATAGCGCCCGCGCAATTTACGGAGCAATTGCTCCGTGAATCGCGGGCAAAGCACAATATTTGCGTGGGCGCAGAGAAAAATTTTTGCTCTTTGCCCACGCAAATATTGCGTGATTCTACCTGAATCTGGGCCACTATGTTTGCCTTTTTTGCTTTTTATATGGTATTTTTATGGCATTTTATTATAATTTTTTTGTTTACTAGTAATGGCGACAATCTGTGATTTTTAGCAGGACTGTGACATTGTGAAATTGGTATAGATTCGCGCCACAGAGCAAAATTTAAATGTTACCGATCAGATAACACAAAAAACCTGTAATTATGTGAATTAAACGAAATTCTAACACAAATTAGAAGCAGCCTCCCTAGAACAGTGTCTGAACAGTATTGTGAAATAGGTAGGGTAGGGGGCGCTACGTGCAAATAAAAATAACATATATGATAAAATTAAAATATATCAATATATAAATGTGCATCCATGTGTATACAGTCCATGCATAACCAAATTCCAAATGTGCAAATAAATATATAATAAAGTCCAAAACGTGATGAATTCAATGCTTTCCAAGATAAACACAGGATGTGTGCAATACTGATTTGATTGCTGAGAAGGGTAATCCGTGCTCACAAAGCCTTCACCATAATGTTATATAAAACACCCGACGTGATCGAATAAAGGATGGCTCCTTACCAACTCCAGTTGACTCTTTAACTAAAAAGAAGTCAAATGCGCTTTTTGGGAAACACTGTCCCATGTGATCAGATTCCAATCTTGCAGTCAGTTTGATGATACATATACCGGAAGAGAGACCACAATAGTGTGATACCTTTTATTAAAACTATATAAAATATAAAAACTTTGCCAAATGGCTCCTTACTAGATCAAGTGCCACAATCCCGGCACTGAGGCTGTGGGCATGGATCAGGTAGAAAGGAGGATCTCCGTTGCGGTGTGCTGCAGCAGCGAAGCTCTCGATGTGGCGTGCGTGTCAGCGCTGACAACCAGCAGACCCGGAAGTGCGTAGTACGTGAATGGTGTACACCTCTTCACGTACTACGCACTTCCGGGTCTGCTGGTCTGGTCTGCAGTTTTTATATTTTATATAGTTTTGATAAAAGGTATCACACTATTGTGGTCTCTCTTACGGTATATGTATCATCAAACTGACTGCAAGATTGGAATCTGATCACATGGGACAGTGTTTCCCAAAAAGCGCATTTGACTTCTTTTTAGTTAAAGAGTCAACTGGAATTGGTAAGGAGCCATCCTTTATTCGATTACGTCGGGTGTTTTATATAACATTATGGTGAAGGCTTTGTGAGCACGGATTACCCTTCTCAGCAATCAAATCAGTATTGCACACATCCTGTGTTTATCTTGGAAAGCATTGAATTCATCACGTTTTGGACTTTATTATATACAGAGCTTTTTTTCTCAGAAAATAGGTGCAGGAACTCAACCACGACCCTGTTCAGATTTCAAAAACAGTAGAAGGGTCTTAAAGGGGCATTAAATACCAGAATTACATTACATACAGAGTGCAGAGTTCAGGGGGTTACACACAGAGTGCAGAGCTGTCACTTGTAAACACAGAAACCAGACTTCTGTGTTTACAAGTGATTGTGGTGAGCAGGCACCAAAGGGTCTGAGCCAGAGGTGGTGGAACTGAGTTCCCCCAAGTTCCTCCAGAAAAAAAGCCCTGATTATATATTTATTTGCACATTTGGAATTTGGTTATGCATGGACTGTATACACATGGATGCACATTTATATATTGATACATTTTAATTTTATTATATATGTTATTAGGGCATAACCTTTTTTTATTTGCACGTAGCGCCCCCTACCCTACCTATTTCAGGACTGTGACATTGCAGCGGACCGATTGGACACTTTTTGGGACCATTGACATTTATACAGTGATCATTGCTATAAAAATGCACTGATTACTGTGTAAATGTCACTTGTAGGGAAGGGGTTAACACTAGGGACGATCAAGGGGTTAAATGTGTTCCCTCGTGTGTGTGTGTTTCTAACTGTATGGGGATGTGACTGACTAGAGGAGGAGACATATCGCTGTTCCTAATTAGTAGGAACAGACTATCTGTCTCTCCTCTCCTGTTTTCACACACACATCCTCGTTCTGGCTCTCACTCCAGCGATTGCATGCGCCTGCTACAGCTGTTTAAAGGTCCGACGTACAGCTACGGCGATTTGCGGGATTGAGCCAACCTGCCACATTATAATGACAGCGTCTGGTCGGCAAGTGGTTAAAACATGAGGAGATATGCTATTGAACGTACTGTGAATGATGCATGTGCCTTAAAAATTAAAGTCATAATTAAAGTGATTGTAAAGTCTCTGTAACGGTCACCACCGTTTACAATTTTCCATTCCATCGCCCCACGACAGCTTATCCGACAATCCAGCCGACAGGACCCATTGGATTTCCCCCAGAAACGAGACTCACATAGCTCTGTTACTGGTTCCAAAATGAATGAATCTTAAATGGTTAGCTCTCAGGTTTTTTTTTACAATTACAAGCATGCTTCAGTAAGCACAGGGACCATGAAACTCTCCACCCCCCCAACATCACACAATGGGGCTTCAGTACACATTCAGATGGGCTAATTACTAATCACTATCCAGACACTCTGGCACCGCATTTAGAGGGGTTAATTACTACAGCTTTACAAGTCACATTCCACATTTTATCATTAATAGACTTTTCACACAAAACAGTGTCATTAGCATCCACAATGAAAGGTCTTTCAGAAGCCAGACTCATTTAACACCTCAAAGTTAGACATCTGACCTTTACAGACTTAATTAGTACAATAGACACAAAACAGTATTAGCATCACACAATGGACAATGGAATATCTTAGGAGCCCGACTCCATTAACACCTCAACAATCTATTGACCTGTTCATAAGGAACAACTTGTAATATTTCAAGATATCCTGCAATACATGAATTATCATTAATGTCCCATCTCATGTAATTCATGATATCATTCCTCAGTCACCCTATGCCCCTATCGGACATAGGATGACCCTAGACCCAAGAGTCATTGCTGAAGCTGGCACAGGAGTACCCCACATCCTTCAAAAGTCTCTGGGTGTCATGGGCCATTCCGTTACAGTCTCTTTTTTGTTCTATTAAAATAACAAACATGTTATACATACCTGCTCTGTGCAGGGGTTTTGCACAGAGCAGCCCAGATCCTCCTCCTCTCAGGTTCCTGGCTGGAGCTCCTGGCCCCTTCATCCTGCCGAGTGCTCCCACAGCAAGCAGCTTGCTATTGGGGCACCCAAGTCAAGCTGCAGCTCCGTCTATCCATTCAGACATGGAGCTGCAGTTTGGCCCCGCCCCCTCCCTCTCCTGATTGGCTAAATAAGTTTGATTGACAGCAGTAGGAGCCAATGGCACCTCTGCTGTGTCTCAGCCAATCAGGAGGGAGAGTCCTGGACAGCCGTTTCACCTGTGGAAATCGCTGGACAGAGAAGGGGCTCGGGTAAGTATTGGGGGGGCTGCTGCACACAGAAGGCATTTTATCTTAATGCATAGAATGCATTAAAATAAAAAGCCTTCTGACTTTACAATCACTTTAAAGATTAACCAGACTATTTATAAAATTCATTGCATGTATACAGTACATACAAGCTCAAAAAAATGTTAACCCATTTTGTGAATCTTAACATAGAAAAGCTGCTGGGTAAAGAATGTGTGTGCAAACGCACAATATTCTGATTAACGATGGATCAATCATACACCCATTACATTGCCTGGAAGAACAGCAAAAAATCCACTTTGCCAGCCGTTGTAAAGTAATTTTTTTTAAGCCTTGGTAATTTAAACACTCACATTGGATGGACATGAAAGGTAATTCATGTCACAGCAACAATCTACTGTACCTTTTTTTCTGATGATTTATGAATCTGTCCCTGCATTTATTCCTGGGCTTTCTTACACGAGTCTTCCATTTATAACCAGTTTCCGTATGTCTTACAAAAACACATGTAAGCACTTAATCTTAGTATCTGTCTTGTTTTCTGCATCATAAACTAGAATAAAACTGTCTAGACAATGCTTCACAAGACATTACATTCACCAGGCCATTTGTTATGATTTAGAAAAAGTGTTAAGACCTTAGAAAAATGTAGTAAAACATATGATGCTTATCAAAAGCTGCAAGTGAGGGATCTTATGGGTCAATGGCTTCCTTGAGAATATGGAACATATTGATCTCAAAATGGTACTTTACAGTATTATTTTTATTTGTGTTTCTTAACTATTTTGGTAGCAGCTGTATCTACTGTTGAAACTACAAATCAGATCATCAGATCAAAAAAGCTGTGTTAACACAAGTTAACTACACCAGTCATACTAAGATCTGCATATTAAATATTTGATATGTAGCAGATAAATCAGAAACTGGCAAGATCACTATAACCGACTATCCCAAAATAACCGGTTAATACTGCGTTAGCAAATACAGGGTTAGCATCACAGAAATATACCAAAGCCTATAACAGCCCCGTTAACAGTGGTGTGACTTGTCATGCTACTTGACAGTTTTAAAATGAAAAGCCTTACCCTATTTGTCTCTAAGGAACCATTCAAAATGGTTCCATTTCAAAAAGGTCCTGCACTTTTTTTACCGATTTCATGGGCGACTTGCATAGACATCTGTGTATGAAGTCGCACAGATGTTGGCAAGCCACACGCAAACTCGCACTGACCAGAGGCTGTTTCAAAACCGAATTCAGTGTGAACGGGGTGTAATTTATCTTTTTGTGCTATAGTTGGTGAATAACGATCATAGGCCAGTTGCTGGGGAGTCCATAAAAAATGAATGATAGTTTCAGATTGCCAGTATCATTCATGGTCATGGAAAGCTGGAAATTATGGACCGTTCCCCTCAACTAATGTAATAGTTTGACTTCTTGAACAACCAACAAGACCTAGCAGCACCTTGGCTTTGCCTACTCAATAATCTACCCCAGCCAGTCCTAATGAGCTAGAGATCTGATCTGCTCCAAGCTGTAGCTGATCTAGCCTTATGCCGCGTACACACGATCGGTTAAACCGATGAGAATGGTCTGATGGACTGTTTTCATCGGTCCAAACTGATCGTGTGTGGGCGCCATCAGTTATTTAACCATCGGTTAGAAAAAAGCCAACTTGTTTTAAATTTAACCGATGGATTCCTAACCGATGGGAAAAAAACGATCGTTAGTAGGCACAACCATCGGTTAAAAATCCAGCATTGACCCCTGGTTCACACTGGGTACGATTTGGAACGATTTGAGATGCGATTTGACATGTCAAATCGCATCTCAAATCGGCGGCAATTGTCGGCAATGGCACTGTCCTAATCAGTGCGACGCCGCATCTGCGATTTCAAAAAGTAGTTCCTGTACTACTTTTTGCGATTTCGGGCCGCGATTTACATTAAATCGCGGCAAAATCGCAGCCGCAAAATCGCGGTAAAATCACGCATTTTACCGCGATTTTGAATTCGCAGCAGTGTGAACCTAGGCTTAACTTAATTTTTCTCAGCACGTCGTTGTGTTTTACGTCACCGCGTTGGACACGATCTGATTTTTAACCGATGGTGTGTAGGCGCGACAGACCATCCAGTCAGCTTCATCGGTTAACCGATGAAAACGGTCCATCGGGCCGTTTTCATCGGATAGACTGATCGTGTGTACGCGGCATTAGGCCCAGGATCCATTGAGACCTTTATCCCAATTGTCATTATTCATCGAATCAGATAAACCAAATATTAAAGTGTAACATAACCCAGGACCCTGCATTCACTATATCTGGTCTCCCACAGTACATTGAACATGGAGATGTAATTAGTTTAGCAAATATAAACTGCTAAATACCTTTTCTCATCAGCATTTAGAGCAGTCTTGTGACTTCCGTCAGTGTCCAGCCAAGCACTGGTTAAAGCTTGCAGGAGGAGTTTCTGACTCCCTTATGAGGCTGCAAGACCCTCGAATCTTTGTCTGTACAGTGCCGATTGGCCTTGTACTGATAACATGCACCCTCCCAAGAAAAGAAAAAAACCTCCCTAAATCTGATCATGTGCAGCCAGACACCATAAGACTCTGTTATCGGGAAATGATCAGGGGACAGTGGAAGGAGGTGAGAATCAGAGAAGCCAGCCTTTTTACACACTATGGAGGATTAACACCTTAGGTTCCACAGTGAGTATAAGAAGCATGCTTTACTGCATATACAGACTGATTTTCCTGTGGTGCGTTTAGTAACACTTTAACACAGGCTTCAAATATACTGTTGTAATGCAGTACAGAGATGTTGAATCACTTGCTGACCTATTAACCACTTCAGCCCTGGAGGTTTTTACTGCCAAAGGACCGGGCCACTTTTTGCGATTCGGAACTGCGTCGCTTTAACTAACAATTGTGCGGTCATGCAATGTGGCTTCCAAACAAAATTGACGTCCTTTTTTTCCCACACTTTCCATAGTTTTATGGCATTTTTATTGTTATTTTTTTATCGATTAGTGATTTTTATCGTGACTGCAACATTATGGCGGACACATTGGACACTTTTGACGCTATTTTGCGACCATTCACATTTATACAGCGATCAGTGCTATAAAAATGCACCGATTACTATATAAATGTGACTGGCAGGGAAGGGGTTAACCACTAGGGGCTAGGCAGGAGTTAAGTGTGTCCTAGGGAGTAATTCTAACTGTAGGGGACTGGGCTTACTGTGACACGACACTGATCGCTGCTCCCGATGAGAGGGAGCAGACGATCAGTGTCCTGTCACTAGGCAGAACAGGGAGATGCCTTGTTTACACAGGCATCCTCCCGTTCTGCTGCTCCGTGACATGATCGCGGGACACCGCGGACATCGAGTCCGCGGGTCCCGCGGACACAGTCACGTAGCTCACAGTAGGGGCGTGCACGCCCACACTGTAGCAAATTTTTTTATTTCATTTTTTTACATTATATGTCTGTTTTTTCTTTCCTTATTATACATAAAACAGCATCTGGGAAGGCACAGGGCAAGTACAATGCCAAAAAACAAACATGAATACTATCCTCTTGACAAAAAAAATACATACACATTCGCTCTGGACCCTCCCATAAACTCCCTCGCTAAATCTTCCCACTCTAACCCTTTTCTTACTTTTCACTCTCTCTCACAGAGAGACAAGTTAGGGATCCACCCTTTCCCAGCTCCCCCCCCCCCCCCCCCCCCCCCAAAAAAAAAGAAGAGAAAAAAAAGGAAAACAAAATATATTTTTTTTAAAAAGGGATAAAAGAGGGGGAGAGAGAAGGGGAACCCCATCCTCTCCCTCCCTTAAACCACAAAACATAACAGAGAAGTCAGTTTACCCTTCAGATTATGTTTTACATTATAATTCCCTGTGCATATCCTATTCTTCATTGGTCAGGTTCGGACATTAATCTTTTCCCTTCATCTGAATTTTTAAATAAATTCCAGCTCTTACACGTTTCTTTAATTTAAAGGGACATACCTGTACTCCTATTTGACTGTCCATGCCATTTTGCCGATGTAAAAGTGCGTGTGCCTGTCGACAAGTGGTTAAATGGTCAGCAAGTGGCTTTAACAAGCTCATGGCTGCAGCTTCAACCATGAGCTTGTTATCATTTTTACAGCTGGTAATCGTCTGTTATGTAAAAGTGATCTGGGCAGCTCTACAGCCACCTAATCACTTTTACAGTTGTGAGAAGGGCCTCATGATCTGTACTCGATTAGCTGCAACAAAGGGCAGGGGAGACAATGAGGGTCGAATATACCTGATTTCATTATAAACAGTATGTGTTATATGCCTAAAGCTAATCACATGGGGCATGGTTAGCCCCTTTGCGATAACAATAAAGTTCAATGAAAAAAAAAAAAGTGTAGAAAATGTTTTAATAAAATACATTAAAATAATTTAAAGCGCCCCTGTCTCCCCTGGGCACATGTAACAGGGATTACGTCACACATGTGACTTACTGCCATGAACACCAGAGTGAGAGCAATAATTATAGGGCCACAACTCATGGATATCTCTACAATGAAAACATGTAAAGGCTTCTAAGGCATCGTCAATTAAAAATTTAGATACTGCAGTTTTTTGCCATTTCACGGGTGTGCGCAATCTTGAGTCTTATGTTTGCTATCTATATTACTTATTGCAATATTTTAAATTATATACTTTTTTATTATATACTATTTTATATTATATGTTGTACTCAATTACAACATTTTGGATTTTATCAAGAAAGTAGGGATTTTATTGTCTTTTGTGTACGCTAAAATCAATTTTATTGTAATTTTTCCTGAAAATTAGCATTTTTTAAATGGCTGCACAAATATCGTGTGGCATATTGATGTTTCCCCTAGCAACTCTAAGCTGACGGGAAATGTCTGCCACCATGAACTTGTTGTGCGTTTGCATCAAGCAATTGTTATGATGTCGGCAGCCGAAGTCAAGCAATCGCTCGTCTCTCGGCTGCCCCTGCAGCCATTCTCGGTGAGGGAATCAGGAAGTGAAGCATTGCGGCTTCACTGCCCGGTTCCCTACTGCGAATGCGCGAGTTGCACAGAGCGTCCTCTCTGGTCCCCGATGTCTCCTGGGACCAGTGTGTTTCCCAGAAGACAGCAGGGGGTGGTGTGAAGGGGCGTGACTCCCGTGGGAGTCTATTCGCGGAAGTGGGTGCAAATACCTGTATTATAAAGGTATCTG
Source organism: Rana temporaria (assembly GCF_905171775.1). Lineage (NCBI taxonomy): Eukaryota > Metazoa > Chordata > Amphibia > Anura > Ranidae > Rana > Rana temporaria. Next base: position 220,330,960 of record NC_053490.1, read on the forward strand.
CACCCCCCTTCCCCCCCTGAAAGGTGCCAAATGTGACACCGGAGGGGGGGGGTTCCGAAAAGCAGAGGTTCACTTTTTGTGTGGACCTCCGCTTTAATTGCTGGAGCTGCCGAAACTGCTTTCCCCCGTGTTCCCACTGAAAATAAACCCCTCTATCTATCTATCTATCTATCTATCTATCTATCTATCTATCTATCTATCTATCTTTTTAAATTAATTTTAATTTTTAATTCATTTTTAATGAAACTCCAACACACTTGGTTAACAAGATGCATTGCAGTGCAATGCAGGGCAGCGCAGTAATGTTGCTCTGGCAAAAATGCTACATGCACTTTTTTGGTGCATTAGGCAGCATTAAGACGATTGTGCTAACACAACAGTTTGAATGGGCCCCAATAATTTATTAACTCTAAAGGAAAAAATTTATTGAATTGACCCCAAAGCCCATTATAGTTTCTCTTTGACATGCACATCTAGATTCTTCAGTCTGACAATGCATAATATAGTGTAAACAGTGCTTGTTTATCTCATTCACTATGTGTTAATTTAAGCCCATGTGGTATTTCTATCTTATTATCTGCTTCTGCAGGTATGTAATTTACTCATTACTTGAATCGCTGATGGAAAACAGGCAAGTATAATATCACTGTTCCTGCAATTCTTATGCATCAGATGAGAAAATGAAATCACTACATCATGTCAAGCATCCTTACTAAGATACATCAACAGCTGTCACTTTTGTCTAGAAATTTGTTATGGGAAACAGTAAATATGTTTTATGACACTGCTTAGAGGTGTGGGTTGGTGACGTTCTAGTCCTATCTATCAGATGAAAAGGGCTTTAAGCAGAAGTGGTGCACAATCAATAATGTGTGAAAATACTGGACAGGCTATTAAATCTCCTAACAAAATGATGGCAACAAAATTATTTCTCAGCTTAAAAATAGTACATTGGCATAAGAACTATTTGTGATTGATTAGATTTTTTTCTTAACTCAGAAAATGTACTCTTGTAGAATATTAAAGAGCTTCAATTCTCTTAAATATCCAATCTTTTCTGCCCACATACATTGCTTAGTTATTGTTGGACTAACTGAACAGTTACACTATTACTAATAACCCACAATGTAAAAATGTCACATGGTCCTGAGAAATGACGATGAAGTCAATGGGCCTAATCCTCAAAAACCCGGCGCAACGTAACTTTTGCCATTTAAGTTACACCGCCGCAAAATCTCTAACTAAGTGCCGATCCACAAAGCACTTACCTAGAAATTTTGAGCGGTGTAACTTAAATCCGGCCGGCGCAAGGCGTTCCTCTTCAACTAAGGGCGATTCCCATTTAAATTAGGCGTGCTCCCGCGCCGGCCGTACTGCGCATGCTCGTGACGTAATTTTCCCGACGTGCATAGCACGAAATTACGTTACGCCAAGCTTTGTGGATCGCGACGGGTCAATAAAGTTGCGTCGGGAAAAAAAAAAGATACGGCAAAAAAAAAAAAATTCAAAACAAAAAAAAAAACGCGTCGCTGGACAGAAGGGTCTGCTTTTACAAGGTGTAAACAGTTTACACTTTGTAAAAGCAGCCCTAATTTTACACATGCAACTTAATACTTACGGAGAAAAAACGAAGCTGAAAAGCTTCGTGGATCTCCGTAAGTGCTAATTTGCATACCCGAGGCGGCATTTCGACGAGAAATGCCGTCTGCGGCGGATGCGGTACTGCATCCTAAGATCCGGCAGTGTAAGTCCCTTACACATGCCGGATCTTCTGTCTATCTCTTGGAAACTGATTCTGTGGATCAGTTCCAAAGATAGAAACAGGGATACGACGGCGTATCAGTAGATACGCCGTCGTATCTCTTTTGAGGATCTGGCCCAATGTCTAGCATTTTAGTCTTTTTCCTTCTAACTTATTGCTCTGTATCTCAGAATGTAGACCATGAGACTTTGGTTATACTTGTCCTTATTGTAAGTGGATTTTGGCAGGCATTGAGATAGATGTCCAGAGGACAATGTGGCTCATCTCACCCAAGGCTCTTTAAAGCCTTTAAACTCTGATCCAGGATTAAACAAACCCGTAAAAAAATGAAATCCCAACATTCTCTGCTCAGACACAATACTCTGGAGCCCCAAATTCTGCATTAGTGTGAATCCTGTGTCACTTTTCCCTATATTCACACAGTGGCAGGGCCCAGCACTGTCACATTACACATAGGGCCAGATTCAGGTAGGACTTACGACGGGCGTATCAGTAGATACGCCGTCGTAAGTCCGAATCCCCGCCGTCGTATATTTAAGCGTATTCTCAAACTGAGATACGCTTAAATATTACTAAGATACGACTGGCGTAAGTCTCATACGCCGTCGTATCTTAACTGCATATTTACGCTGGCCACTAGGGGCGTGTAAGCTGATTTACGCCTAGAATATGTAAATCAGCTAGATACGCCTATTCACGAACGTACGCCCGGCCGTCGCAGTAAAGATACGCCGTTTACGTAAGGGGTTTTCAGGTGTAAAGATAAACCACCAAAAAGATGGCGCAGCCAATGTTAAGTATGGACTTTGGAACCGCGTAAAATTTTTCAAGTTTTACGTCGTTTGCGTAACTCGTCCGTGAATGGGGCTGGCCGTAATTTACGTTCACGTCGAAAGCATTGACGATTTGCCTACGTCATTTGGAGCATGCGCACTGGGATAAGTCCACGGACGGCGCATGTGCCGTTCGATCGAAATGTCATTTACGTGGGGTTACACTTAATATACATAAAACACGCCCACAGCTTCAACATTTGAATTAGGTGGGCTTACGCCGGCCCTAATACACGACGCCGCCGTAACTTTGGGCGCAAAATCTTTGAGAATACCATACTCGCCTCTCAAAGTTTCGGCGGCGTAGCGTATAGGAGATACGCTACGCCCGCCTAAATGTATGTGAATCTAGCCCATAATGTATAAGGCCCCGTACAGATGAGCGAACATGTCTGCTGAAACTGGTCCGCGGACCAGTTTCAGCAGACATGTTCGGTCGTCTGTACAGCCGAGCGGACAGGATTCCAGCATACATTTGCCCGCCGGGCCTTTTTCCAGCGGGCAAATATTTCCAAACTTGTTTAGAAACAGCCCGCTGGAATCCTGTCCGCTCGGACATGTTCGGTCGTCTGTACAGACCTACCGTACATGTCCGAGCGGCCGCCATCCCTCGCATGCGTCAAATGACTTCGACGCATGCGTGTAAGCATTGACCTTCGTCATCGTCGCGGCGACGGCACGACACCGCGGATTGCCTCTCATTTCTGTCTGATGGTGTGTACAACCATCAGACAGAAATCTCTGACCGGACATGTCCGATGAAAACGGTCCAGCGGACCGTTTTCAGCGGACTGTCCGGTCGTGTGTACAAGGCCTAAGATTTAGGCTTCTTTCACACATGCGGACAGTATGACCCAGATTCACAAAGCACTTACGCCAACGTATAACAAGATACGCTGACGTAAGTACAAATGTGCGCCGTCATATCTGTGAGCCGGACCCACAAACTAAGATCCGCCTAAAAACAGGCTTCATCCCGCCAACGTAACTTGCCTACGCTGGCGTAGGGTGAGCGCACATTTAGGCTGGATGCATGGTGGCGCTCCCATTGATTAGCCATTCAAATATGCAAATGAGTGAAATACGGCGATTCACGAACATACGTGCGCCCGACGCAGTGCGTGTAAGTTTTACATCCGGCATAAAGTTATTCCCCATAACGGAGGTGCAACCCAGCAGCAGACATGCAAAGGTCTGCACCAGGGAACACAAGCCGGCGTATTTTACGTTGGACGTGTCTGGCTGGGCGTAGGTTACGTTCACAACGTACGCAGTGATCCGGCATAGTTTAGGCAGTTGTTCCGACGTGGTTGTGAGCATGCACAGGGGGATGCGTCCACATCTCGGCGCATGCGCAGTTCGTGATACGTATCTGTCTGGCGCTCGGCCCATCATTTGCATGGGGTCACGCCTCATTTGCATGTCTCACGCCCACTTCCACCTACGCCGGCGTACGCCTTCGAAACCCAGCGCAGCGTTGGGAGCACTGGCTTAGTGAATTCCATGCTTGCCTCTCTGCGCTGCTTTGGCGTAGCGTACATTATTTGCTCTATGGCGGCTTAATGTGCGCCCGCTCTCTGTGAATCTGGGCCTATGTCCGTATTTCATCCATCTGTATTTGGATGAAATATGGACATACATTAACATGAACATCCGCTGACACCCGATCTCATCGGTCCCCGCTATGGTCCAATTCTGCAGACGGAGGAAAATAAAAATTTTCCATCCGTCTGCGGATCGGATGAACATGGACAGACGGGAGAGCAGAGATCTGACAGGGCGGTCATCTGCCGGCTCAGCGGGGATCAACGGAGCGATCCCCACTAAGCAAGCGGGTGTTAACGGTACAGATCCTCATGGGATCCGTACGAGGGAAAGGGCCCTTAGGCCCATATCACACATATTTTCATCCATCCGTTGACGGATGAAAAACAGACATCAATGTATACCTATGTAAAAACGGATGAAACCGGATGATCATCTATTTTCATTTGTTTACATCCGCTTCCGTCAACATCCATTTTTTTGAACGAAAAAAAGCCCTATTTTTCATCCATTAAAAAAGCGGATCGGTCAAAAAACGGATGTAAACGGACGAACGGTCTTGTTTTTGCATTGGTTGTTAGGAGCAACCAGTCTCTGTGGAGGGGGGGTTGGGGTGGAGAAAGGCAGGAGAGCACTATAGCAGTATACATAGTGAGGGGGCAGTCTGTACAGACAAGCTCCCTCACTTGTTGGAGCTGACTGACATTTTTGGCTTTTAAATGTAATAGCCGGCTTTTTTTTTCTTCGATTTTGGAGCAGTGTGTGCAGGAGAAGCGCAGTATACACAGTGAGGGGGCAGTCTGTACAGACAGGCTCCCTCACTTGCCGACGCTAACTGTCACTGTCAGCTTTTAAATGTAATTGTCTGCTTTTTTTTCTATACTTCATAGCACCAAGAAGCAGTTGTCATTCGGGCCTGCCACTAAATTAAACAAAGGAGTCATTGGGTGATCTCACTGGGTGACCCCGCCCCTTTGTTTAATTTAGTTGCAGGCCGAATGATAGCTCCTTCTTGGTGCTATGAAGTATAGAAAAAAAGAGCCGTCAATTACATTTTAGGCTTCATTTCCACTGGCGTTTTTACAGCCACTGTTGTTAGGCTTTTTTACAGCTTAAAAATGCCTGTCCATGTTTATTTTGTAAAAAAAAATAATTCGCGTTTTTGAGCATTTCCGCGCGTTTTTGAGCGTTTTTTAACGTCTGGCGTTTTTACAGCTCTACTCTGGAGCTTCAGAACGCCCTGGTCCTGCGTTTTTTTTACAGCTCAAAAACGCCTATGCCATTTGCAGCTCAAAAACGTCTATGTGGGCATGATGCCATAGAACGGGGATAAGTAATTAGCGGACCTCCAGCTGTTGCCAAACTACAAGTCCCATCATGCCTCTGCCTCTGGGTGTCATGCTTGATGCTGTCAGAGTCTCGCTATGCCTCATGGGACTTGTAGTTTGGCAACATCTGGAGGTCCGCTAATTGCTTATCCCTGCCATAGAATAACATGGACAGGCGTTTTTAAGCTGTAAAAAACACTCAGAAAAGTGGCTGTAAAAACGCCAGTGGAAATGAAGCCTAAAAGCTGACATTGAGAGTCAGCATTGGCAAGTGAGGGAGCCTGCCTGTACAGACTGCCCCCTCACTGTGTATACTGCTCTTCACCTTTCCTCTCCTTGCACACACTGCCCCCCCTCAAAAAAAGAACATGTCACGTATCTTCTATCACATAGGGGACTATTGGACCACTATGTCAGTGTTTCTCAACCTTTTACGGTGAAGTACCCCTGTCTAGAGAAAGTAATTTCTATTGTTTGGGTGTTATAGTTTCTGTGTGTGTGTGTAATGTCAGTATGTGTTTGTGATGGTTTTTGTTTGTTTGCAATATCACTGTATGTGTGCATGCTGCAATGACAGATACACACACACAGGCAGGTGCCCATCAGCTCAGCCTCACCAATGCAGCCTCACCAGTGCTCATCAATGCAGCCTGATCAGTGCCCATCAGTGCAGCCTTACCGGTGTCCATCAATGCAGTCTGATCAGTGCCCATCAGTGCAGCCTTACCTGTGCCCATCAATGCAACCTGATCAGTGGCCATCAATGCAGTCTGATCAGTGCCCATCAATGCAGCCTCACCAGTGCCCATCAATGCAACCTGATCAGTGCAGCCTTACCGGTGTCCATCAATGCAGTCTGATCAGTGTAGCCTTACATGTGCCCATCAATGCAACCTGATCAGTGGCCATCAATGCAGTCTGATCAGTGCCCATCAATGCAGCCTCAGCAGTGCTCATCAATGCAGCCTCACCAGTGTCCATCAATGCAGCCTTGCCAGTGCCCATCAATGCAGCCTTGCCAGTGCCCATCAATGTAGCCTTAGTAGTGCCCATCAGCTCGGCCTCACCAGTGCCCATCAATGCAGCCTGATCAGTGCCCATCAGCTCAGCCTTACCTGTGTCCATCAGCTCAGCAGCACTAATGCCCATCAATGCAACCTCACCAGTGCCCATCAATGCAGCCAGATCAGTGCTTATCAATGCAGCCTTACCTGTGCTCATCAAGGCAGCCTGATCAGTGCCCATCAGCTCAGCCTCACCAGTGTCCATCAATGCAGCCTTACCAGTGCCCATCAATGCAGCCTTACCAGTGACCACCAATGCAGCCTGATCAGTGTCCATCAGCTCAGCCTCACCAGTGCCCATCAATGCAGCCTGATCAGTGCCCATTAATGCAGCTTTACCAGTCACCAGTGACCATTAGTGCAGCCTTGCCAGTGCCCATTAGTGTAGTCTCGCCAGTCACCATTGCCCATTACCTCTCACATACCAGTATTGAACCAGTGTGACGTCCATCATAGGAGCCGGAGGCAGGACTTCTATGTCACTAGTGGCCGCGTCGTGTTCTGCCAAGGGCGAGTTGGAGTTCTCTGCAGTTCTCGGTAGTTAGCCCCATCAGCCACTTTCTCCCAACGCTACTGGTGGCGCTGGCTCTGGGTGGCGTACCCCCTGCCCTTGGTGAGTATACCCCCAGGGGTACACATAACACGGGTTGAGAACCACTGCCCTATGTGATAGCAAAAAAAGTAAAAGAAATAAAAAAACACATAAAAGGTAAAAATAAATCTTGTTAAAAAAATCTGGACTCAACCCCCCTCTCCATCTGAACTGACCTTTCCCTGATTCTATATAAACAGTGCAGAGCCAGGACTGTAAAAAAAAATCCTCAGAGTAGAGAGATAGAGAAGAAAAGAGATACACTGTATCTCTCGGCTCTTTAGAGCAAAGGAATTAATTTTGGCCTGTAAATGAATGCAGTTTAACCACTTAAAGCCCAAACATTTTTCAGACATTTGTTGATGACAAGTTAAAATCAGTATTTTTTGCTATATTTTTTTAGCAGAGACCCTAGAGGATAAAATGGCGGTTGTTGCAATATTTCTGTCACGCTGTATTTACACAGTAGTCTTTCAAATGCAAATTTTTGGGAAAAAATACACTTCCATGAATTAAGAAAAACTAAACAGTAAAGTTAGCCCAATTTTTTGTATAATGTGAAAGATGATTTTACGCCACAAGAATCGTGACAGAATCATGATCTTTATTCTAAGCCAAAAAATCAGGATACTCATTTTATCCAGAATTGTGCAGCTCTAATGTAAACCAATAATTTGACTCAAGTGGTTAAGTGGATGTAAAGAACAGATGTTCTCTTTTTTCTCTTGTTTTTTAAGATAACAAACAATGGCTGTGATTGATAGCAGCGGGAGCCAATGGCTTACGCTGCAGTGTCTCAGCCAATGAGGAGGAAGAGACCAGGATACCTTCTGCTCTTGTGCATGTCGGTGGATCGGGATCGGGCTCAGGTGAGTATAAGCGGGGGCTAAGGGAGAGCTGCACACTGAAGGTCATTTGCAAAAAATAAATAATCAACACAAGGTGCATTACTTACCTTTAGTGAGATGTGTTCCTTACACTACTGTGCCCCCCTTTCTTCCAAATGTTCCTCCTCTGGCAAACTGTTGGGACATTTTAGTGTTTTTCTCTGTTTTCACACCATGCAGAAATTGTGCTTTGCTTTTTAAAATGGGATTTTGCCCATTGGGTTATTTTCTGCATTGAGGGAACATCCACGTGGCGGCTATATATGAACTGTATGGCGTATGTTTAGCCTGTTTCATATTATATAGCACATTTGTATCTAAGGTAGAGCTACACGATTTTGGCTAAAATGAGAATCACAATTTTTTTGCTTAGAATAAAGATCACGATTTTCACATGTAACGTCATCTTTCACATTATACAAAAAAAAAATTGGGCTAACTCTACTATTTTTTTTTATTTATTAAAGTGTATTTTTTCCAAAATAATTGCATTTGAAAGACGGTGTGAAAATACGGTGTGACATAAAATATTGCAACAACCGCCATTTTATCCTCTAGGGTCTCTGCTAAAAAAAATATCATGTTTGGGTGTTCCAAGTAATTTTCTAGCAGAAAATAATGATTTTTACTTGTAAGCAACAAATGTCAGAAAAGGTTTGGTCTTTGAATGGTTAAACCTCCCTCATTTACATGCTGGAGTTCTTTCCTTTGATGAAAGAATGAAAAGATACTTTGTTTCTATTTATGTGTTGTGATAAAACTTGACAGGCTGCCTGGATTTTTTATTCCAGCTGTGAGAACTCTCTCCACTTGTTAGAAAGAATCATGACATGCTGTTTTGAACATCAGGAAGGGAAAAAGATTGCGATTTTGATTCTTAATGATTAATCGTGCAGCTCTAATCTAAGGGTTTTTGCTGTCTTCCTTTCCAGCTGTGGATCCCAAGATATACAGTTATACTTTTTGCTCCCCTTGCGTGGTGTGTGCTCCAAGTTAGAGTATTGCTGTGGAGGCAAGACATATTGACTTACAGTATTTTTAGTCATCAAGTTTTTCCTAATACCTTATTATCAGTCCCCCCCATTAAACATCTCTGAGCTGTCTGAGCACATTTGCCAAGATCATTAAACTTTACACCTCATCCTTACTCCTGCAGAAGCAGAACTCAATTCTGGGAAATGCGTTGAGCTGGAGGGGAAACCCCACTCCCATTGTGATCATACAACAGAGTCCATATTGTTTACCCTTATTTGGTGCATGTCTGATGAACGTGAGCTTGACCACGCCTCCCGTCCATCACCGCTGACATGCTTGTTGTGTGACCGTCTTCAGCCTTGGAGCCTCGGGAACACCCGGACCGGTCAGGAACTGCTGACCACCACCGCTGCCCAGCTGGACTACAGGAGCCCAAGCTACTTATGCCATGCACATATCTCACCAAAATGTGAGTTGTTCTTACTTTTATTAAACATTGAATTTTAACTGACATGCTGCTCTCAGAGTGGCACGCTCCTCTCTCTCGGTCTGATTATTCACAAATCCCTTCCACAATGCACAGCCAGGCAGGTGACACCACTACTTCCTGTCGCAACTTTCTTTGTGAATCACCCAATCATTTAACTATAAAGTGCAACATCACACTGCTGAAAATACTGTTGCTGGCTTCCTGAGTCAATGAATTTTAGTGGGTCGACATAACTGCAAGATAACCAGCATTTTCTTATATAAAGGCCAACAATAGTCATCCCTGTGTCACTGTCATATCGGGTTGATTTTATGTCCCTGACACTGGAGTTTTGAACTTTTCTCTTTATAATTTGATATTGTATAAAGAAAAATATATGAAATGTAGGCGGATGTGCTAAATCTGATTCCTTTTGTTATTGCAGATGTACGTGGTATTTACTGCAGACATAGCTCACACAGCAAGCATGCCTCAGTGAGCAAGACTGAATGTAAAATCTACATTGTGTCTCTACCAAAATTTGATGCTGATATTGAGACACCACCAGAATGTGTCGTTCACATTGAGACTTCACCAAAATATGACATTCACATGGAGACTCCACCAGCATTTGACATTGACATTGAGACTCTACCATATGTGACATTCACATTGAGACTTCACCAGCATGTGACATTCACATAAATACTCCACCAGTGTGTGATGTTCACATTGAGACTCCACCAGCATATGACATTCAGATTGAGACTCCATCAGCATGTGACATTCACATAAAGACTCCACCAGCATGTGATGTTCACATTGAGATTTCACCAGCATATGACATTTACATGGAGACTCCGCTAGCATGTGACGTTCACATGGAGACTATCAAAATGTGACACCAGAGTGTGACGTTCACATTGAGACTTCACCAGTGTGTGTGTGACATTCACATTGAGATTCCACTAAAAAGTGATGTTCACACTGAGACTCCCCTCACTGAGGTGCCATCAGCTCCCCCTGAAGAGGAACCTCCATTTATCCCAGGTATAAAAAAAGAAAAAGAAACAAAGCAGAAGACAAAAGACAGTTTGATAGTCCACCAAAATGTGACATTTACATTAGGACTCCACCAGAATGTGATGTTCACATTGAGACTTCACCAGAATGTGGTGATCACAATAAGACTCTAACAGAATGTAGCGTTCACATTGAGACCCTGCCAGAATGTGATGTTCACATTGTGCCCCCAGAATGTGGCATTCACATTGCAATTCCACCAGAATGTGATGTTTACGTTCGGACCCCACCAGAATGTAATGTTCATATTGAGACTTCACCAAAATGTCAGGGAAACAGCTCCAGTGAAGGTGTTTGGCAGGATTACAAGAAAGGTTAGGCAGATACTGGTGGTAGGAAAATCAATGAAGGACAGTGGGGCAATCTGTCACAAAGACCACGATCGACGAACAGTATGTAGTTTACCAGGTGCTTTGGTTTGGGACATTGCATATCTGATGGAGAGATTGTTGAGTGGAGCTAGGGAAGACCCAGCTGTAATGGTACATATTGGTACCAATGACAACGTTAGAGGAAGATGTAGAACCCTAAAAAATTATTTCAGGGACTTAAGGGCTATATTAAAGAATACCTGAAAGAGTACCTGAAGCCATATCAAAGAGGCAGCAGAAGCTTAGGAAACTTAACAAGTAGCTGAGGAACTGGTGTAGGGAGGAAGGTTTTGGGTTCATGGCTCTATAGCAGGGATGGACTGCACTTAAATTAAATGGATGTAGCTGTACTGGGAGAGAGATAGCAGAAAGTTGGAAAAAAATAAATTCATCAGACTGTGATGTTTACATTGGGACTCCCCCAGAATGTATTGTTCACAATGAGACTCCACCAGAATGCAATGTTTACAATGAGACTACACACGAATGTGACATTCACAATGAGAATCCACCAGAATGTAGCATTCACATTAAGACTCCAACAGAATGTGACAATCACAATGAGACTCCATCAGAAGGCAGCATTCACATTAAGACCCCACCAGAATTTGACGTTCACATTGAGACTCCCCTAGAATGTGACATTCACAATGAGACTTCACTAAAATGTGATTTTCATTGAGACTCCACCATAATGCAATGCTCACAATGAGACACCATCAGAATGTAGCATTCACATTGATACTCCACCAGAACATGGCATTTACAATGAGACCCCATCAGAGTGCAAAATTCACATTGAGACCCCACCAGCATGTAACGTTCACATTGAGACTACACCAGAATGTGATGTTCCCAATAAGACTCCATCAGAATGAAGCATTAACATTAAAGGGGTTGTAAAGGTTTGTCGTCTTTTATTTTCTAAATTGGTTCCTTTAAGCTAGTGCATTGTTGGATCATTTACCTTTTCCTTCGATTTCCCTTCTAAATGTTTTTTTCTTTGTTTGAATTTCTTACTTCCTGTTTCTCCTCAGTAAGCTTTCCACCATCATCCGAGTGGTGGAAAGTCATTTAGAACAGCTTACTGAACACCTTACTGAGGAAAACAGGAAGTGAGAAATTCAGAGAAAGAAAACAAAGAAAAAAAACATTTAGAAGGGAAATCGAAGGGAAAGGTACGTGAATCAACAATGCACTAGTTTAAAGGAACCTATTTAGAAAATAAAAAACGAACCTTTACAACCCCTTTAAGACTCCACCAGAATGTGACGTTCCCAATGAGATCCATTAGAATGTGACGTTCACATTGAGAATTGAAGTAAAATAATAAAGTATCGAACCAGGCAGGACTTCAGTGATGCAGGTTAATTAACAGCTGGGAACATACAGATTTGTGTTCAAAGTATTACAAGATGCAGGTCTAATTTATACAGTTTCTTACAATGCAAACATATTAAGTACAACACGATTGTTGCTATGATCTACATCAATGTAACTAACCATAAATCTGACACCTGTCCTACAACTAGACAAACTTATTCATTCACAAAATTCCTATATGTTCATTAAAATGATTTATAACTGGTTTTGTCCAATTAAAAAAACACCTTTTGGGAGACAGTATGGCACCCAGCCATGTTAAATCAAACCCTCCTTGTCCTGATGATAAGACCTTGCCAATTCAAGGATAACAGATTTACAACTTTGGGAAAATTGACTTGCAATGTATATTGGTTTCACAAAAAAGTACTGTATTGTTTACATTATATATATATATATATATATATATATATATATATATATATATATATATATATAGATAGAGGGCTCAAAATTTCAAGTCTTGAGCTACTAGCCAGGCCTTAAGTGTTACTCGCCACCAGTTGTCCCACCCAACCTCTACCCTGCCCACCCCTAATTCTGCCCCTAAATACACCCTCATAAATCATCTCATGAAATTACACTGTTAAATGATTTATGCAGAATTAAGTTACAAAAATAAATATTAACAACAACTTGATCAGTGCCCATCAGTGCAGCCTCATCAGTACCCATTAATGCAGCCAGTCTACTGGCTTTTTATGTCTCCCGTAGTTTTATTACCTACAATATTTTCTTGCTCTGTTCTCACTCCTTCTGTTGCATGCACCAGCCAATAAAATGAATCACACATTGAGGAGACCTGAACCTTCTTCTCATGGCTGCATTGGATGTAAACATAATGGGGGGTAATTTACTAAAGGCAAATCCACTTTGCACTACAACTGCAAACTACAAGTGCAAATTGCACTTGAAATTGCACTGAAAGTGCACTTGGAAGTGCAGTCGCTGTAGATCGGAGGGGAACATGCAAGGAAACTAAAAAAACAGCATTTTAGCTTGCACATGATTGGATGATAAAATCAGCAGAGCTTCCCCTCATTTCAGATCTACCCCTCAGAATTACAGAGACTGCACTTCCAAGTGCACATTCTGTGCACTTTCGAGTGCACTTTGCACTTGTAGTTTGCACTTGTAGTGCAAAGTGGATTTGCCTTTCGTAAATATCCCCCAATGTATCTCAATTTCAGACATCTCACAACAACATGTTAGAAACTATTAGGTAGTATATCTCTGATCCATCTTCTACTGAATGTTTTGGGTGGAGTGACCCTTCAAAAATTACCATAGGTCACATTGTTCTATACTGCCACAGCACGGCCTGTGCTGCTGTCTTGTCCAGGAAATCAGCACAAACTTAGTGCTTAGTGTATAAAATCGGTAGTACAGCCTTACCACGGCCATACTGCTGCTTTGTTAACCAACTGACGACAGACATGTTAACCCCTTCTTGCCCAGCTTTAGCATCCCTTTAATAGGTTCTTTACACCCGGGAGGCAAGCTTGACTGGCCTATCGCATGACCACTGAGAGATCACATGACCTGGGAGCCAGCCCTGCCAGCTCCTTATCCTTATGGGGAGACCAAGATCTGCCCTGGACAGCTTGCTCTCAGCACAGTAACCTCTGTCACTCATGGGCGCATATGTGTAGCATGTGGGCATTAAAGCCCATCCTCTTTGCTGTTGCATATATGTGTTACATGTGTGCTGAACAGTTAAACTCTTTTTTCTGTACAAACCATTTTTTTTTTCATTTTTAAGCACTTTGACTGACAATGATTTGTGCAATACTGTACCCAATGCATTTGATATCCTTGTTTTAAGACAGGTAGAGCTTTCTTTTGGTGGTGTAGCCAGATGCTAGGCTATAGCAATATGGAGATGGAGACATTGCTATTTATTCTTCTCTCCCTCTACTGAGATACTGATGTTATGCTGCACCATCCTCCTTCGGCCAGCAGGGGGAGAGCCTAGCTAATTTCTTGAGGCCATTAAATGCCAGGACAGCCCAAATACCCAAAAAACTACTCCTTTTTTGAAAGTAGACCATCCAAGTTATTTAGTAAAAGGCATTCTATGGAAAATAAAGGTTTAAAAAAAATGTGATTTCATTTTACAAACTTGTCAACACTTTGAACAAGTTATTTCTCAAACACAGCAAAGGCATGCTTACTACACCCCAAAACACATTCGCGCCAATTAAAGAACCACCTGAATGGCGGATCTTTAGTATCAACCAAATAAATATCAAACTGTGGTCAATAGAGTGATAGGTCAGGAGCAATCCTACTCCTCCAATTGTATGTCACCCCAACCGTGGATAGTGAAAGGTGATTCAGTACAGTTATAATAACTCCTGTAGATTTTTAAAACAACATTGTGTATAACCTGTTAAATGAACATTCCTGTGAATATCAAAAAATTGTGATAAATATAGTCCCATTCAATAGAGAGAACAGTCCATACACCTTGAAGGTGACAAGAATGCAATTTCCCCTCAGGTAGGCGTAGACAAAATATATCCTTGCAGATACAATCCCCGGAACATAAAAAGGTGAGGTACTCTTACCGGATGGAGTGGACCCACAACCCACCATACGGCGGGGGGGGGGGTCACAAAGGCTATATGGGCCGATTGCCCTCCCTGGTCACCGTCTCGGTCTCGGGCCCTTTTACTGGTTACCCCAGACGTGGTTCGTATCCGATGCACTCAGGATGCACCCGTGGCCAGATATCAATTCCGTAAGAAGTAATACACCAATGTGTTCCAATCATGGGAAAAATAAAAAAGAGCTCCTCATAGCGTAAAAATGTAAAATGTAATCATAAAATCTTGAAAAGATTAACACTGAAATCCTGAAAAGTTCACATCCAAATCCACATCAGCACAAAAAAATATATTTCAAACAGTCACCCACGATAGGTACATGGGTGAAAGGTGTTATCCAGCAATGCGCAGTAAGGAAATGGTGAGGACCAGTGTACCCGACCGGTTTCGTCTCAAAAAGACTTCTACAGGGGTGTACAAGTGGACCCCCATCTCCCCTGCGCTTAAATAGAGACCACAATCCTACTCATGTGAGACCCCATTCTCCCCCGCCGCATTTAGTCGGCGTGCGTTCCAAAACATTCCCACTTCCGCCTGTTCACAGGAGCGTGTGCTTCCGGGGGCCGGAAGTAGGTGTGTGAAGGGCCATCCTCATTGTAGCAGTAGATCTGCCCTATTGGGTCCCTGCGAGTCGTATCCCCAATCAGGGATGTCAGATGCCTCCCTCCCAGTCTCCTCCCCGGGTGGGTGGGAGGAGAGACCTGGAGCGCAACACGCCGACATGCGCATGTCAGCGTGTTGCGCTCCAGCTCTCTCCTCCCACCCACCCGGGGAGGAGACTAGGAGGGAGGCATCGCACTACGACTATGACTCGCAGGGACCCATTCATGTGCGAACATATTTTAGGTGGCTGCTGCTATTGATCTTAGGTTTTTTAATTATCTCCCTTTGGTATGCGCATTAGTCTTCCCCCATTTTACAATTCTAGCACTAAACCTCCTCTGTAACTCTAAACTAGTAACCTGTAAAAAAATTAAATCGTCGCCTATGGAGATTTTTAAGTACCGAAGTTTGGCGCCATTCCATGAGTGTGCGCAATTTTAAAGCGTGACATGTTAGGTATCTATTTACTTGGTGTAACATCATCTTTCACATTATACCAAAAAATTGGGCTAACTTTACTGTTACTGTTTTGTTATTTTTTAATTCATGAAACCGTTTTATCTCCAAAAAAAAGGCATTTGAAAAATGATTGCACAAATACTGTGCGAGATAAAAAGTTGCACTGACTGCCACTTTATTCCCTAGGGTGTCTGCTAACAAATTTAATACTGGGCACTTTGACTCCCTTTCTGGCCAGGCCAATTTTCAGCTTTCAGTGCTGTTGAACCATGAATGACAACACTGTACCCATATGATTTTTTTTATTTATTAGAGACAGATAGAGCTTTGGTGTTATTTAACCACTTCCTGACGACCGTACCACTATATACAGCCGCAGGGTGGTTCTAAATCTCTGGGTCGCCGTCTTTTTCCGGCCTCCTGGCCACTGGGGGGCGCGCGCCCGCCGCATCACTGAGATGCCGATGCGCGTGCCTGGCGGCCGCGATGTCCGCCAAGCACCCGCGATCGGCGGTTACAGAGACAAGGACGTGGATCTGTGTGTGTAAACACACAGATCCACGTCCTGTCAGGGAGAGAGGCAGACCGATCTGTGTCCCTTGTACATAGGGACACAGATCGGTCACCTCCCCCAGTCAGTCCCCTTCCCCCACAGTTAGAAACACTATGCAGGGTACACATTTAACCCCTCCCTCACCCCCTAGTGTTAACCCCTTCAATGCCAGTCACATTTATACAGTAATTAGTGCATATTTATAGCACTGATCGCAGTATAAATGTGAATGGTGCCAAAAATGTGTCAAAAATGTCCGATGTGTCCCCCATAAAATCGCAGATCGCGAAAAAAATTCTTTCTCCTATTTTGTAGGCGCTATATTTACCAAAAATATGTAGAAGAATACGTATCGGCCTAGACTGAGAAAAAAAAATATTAAAATTGGGCTATTTTTTTTTTACAGAATTGTCGCTCTTTTTTTGTTTATAGCGCAAAAAATAAAAACCGCAGAGGTGATCAAATGCCACCAAAAGAAAGCTCTATTTGTTGGAAAAAAAGGACGTGAATTTTGTTTGGGAGCCACATCGCACGACCGCGCAATTGCCAGTTAAAGCAACGCAGTGCCAGAAGCTGAAATTTCACCTGGTCAGGAGGGGGGTGTAATGACCAGTAAGCAAGTGATTAATCATCACTGTTTTTTTTTTTGTAAACAAACGAAAAAAAAGAACGAAAATTTTGAAAAAAACAAACCTTTTTCTTAGTTTTTGTTATACAATTTTAAAAAAGTAATTTTAATTCTTCACTGATGTGCGCTGATGAGGCTGCACTGATGGGCACTGATAGGCTGCACTGATGAGGTGGCACTGAGAGGCAGCTCTGAGGGGCACTGATAAGCTGCACTGATACGGCTGCTCTGATAATCGAACACTGATGATTGGTGCCCTAATTATCAGTGTAAATGTGAGTTTTACCAGGAGTGGTTAAAGTGTGAGTTAAAGTGTTTGCAACCTTAGAGAGTGTTTTCAATAGATGAATCCAATGTTGCCATTCATTTAAATTGTTTTTTTTTGTGTCCATTTGGAGAGTTTTCCCCTATGTTAAAGGGATTGTAAAGACTCTGGCCCAGATTCTCAGAGGGGATACGAAGGCGTATCTCTGAGTTGCGCCGTCGTATCTATGCACCTGATTCTTAGAATCAGTTACGCATAGATTTCCCTTAGATCCGACAGGCGTAAGTCTCTTACGCCGTCAGATCGTAACTGCATATTTACGCTGGCCGCTAGGGGCGTGTACGCTGATTTACGCGTCTAAATATGTAAATCAGCTAGATACGCAAATTCACAAATGTACGCCCGGCCGATGCAGTACAGTTACGCCGTTTATGTTAGGCTTTTCCCGGGGTATAGTTACCCCTGCTATATGGTGGCGTAAGTGCGGCGTATCAATGTTAAGTATGGCCATCATTCCCGTGACGAAATTTGAAAATTTTACGTAGTTTGCGTTACTCGTCCGTGAATGGGGCTGGACGTAATTTACGTTCACGTCAAAACCAATACGTCCTTGCGGCGTATTAGGAGCAATGCACACTGGGAGATTTCCACGGACGGCGCATGCGCCGTTCGTGAAAAACATCAATCACGTCGGGTCACAGAACATTTACATAAAACACGCCCCCCTTTTCCAAATTTGAATTAGGTGGGCTTACGCCGGACGATTTACGATACGCCGCCGCAACTTACAGAGCAAGTGCTTTGAGAATACAGCACTTGTCTGTCTAAGTTGCGGAGGCGTAACATAAATCGGATATGTTACGCCGCCACAAAGATACGCCGCTGTACGAGAATCTGGCCCTCTGTTATTTAAAAAAAAAACATGTTATACTTACCTGCCCTGTGTAATGTTTTTTCACAGGGCAGCCTGGATCCTCCTCTTCTCGGGTCCCTCTTCACTGCACCTGGCCCCTACCTCCTGTCGAGTGCCCCCACAGCAAGCAGCTTGCTATGGGGGCATCCGAGCTGCAGCTCCGTGGCATCCATTTAGAAATGGAGCTGTCCCGTCCCCTCTCTCTCCTGACTTTGACTGACGGCAGCAGGAGCCAACGGTGCTGCTGCTGTGTCTCAGGAAGGAGAGTCCCGGACGGCCGAGGGACTTGTGGACATCTCTAGATAGAAAAGGGGCTCAGGTAAGTATTAAGGTGGCTGCTGCACACAGAATGCTTTTTATCTTAATATATACAATGTATTTAGATAAGAAAAAAAAACTTCTATCTTTACAACCACTTTAATGTTTTATCAACTCAAAATGTGTGATTTTCTCTTCTTTTCACAGCCATTAATGAGGAGAAACAGAAACAGAGAGAGTGAATTTCCCTACTGGGGGAACTGACAATAATAAAAACTGACAGGTGTTCTAATCCCTCTACCCTGTATCCATCCCACTGCATATGACATCATGCGATAAAATACCAACTGCTTCCATAAAATAAATACAGATTTTTTTTTTATTTTACAAGCGCAATACCTGTGTAGTATTGAGGTCTATGGCCCTCAAGTCACATCAAAGTAGTACTTTGAAGTCGCCGTGACTTGAAGTCGCACAGATATGAATGGTACTCCATGGAAATCATGGGGTACGACATGTCATGTGACTTTGCAGTCCCAAGTCGCAGACGTGTGAAAGGGGCCTTAAATTCTTCTTTTTGCCTTTTCTCATTCTTTTTTGGAATCTCGGCGTGACAGATCTCCTCCAGCCACTTGCTGTGTGAAGCCACTCATTCCAGTATTATTGTTGTGAATGGACTTCCCTACACCAGAGAGGTAAGAGACATCTATTGCAGGGACACTCTTTGTAGGAATAACCGTTTTATTCTTGTACTTTGCGGTACAAACAAGATAATTCGAGAGCTACTGACACCAAACTATTCCAAAAGAATGCCAATCATTATATACAGAACACATACTCTCCCATACCCAGGGTTACCCACAGCCGATGCAGCCCAGAACGCCCCTCCCTGAGCCGGCCAGAGTAGGCGGTGCTCGGTGTGATGGCGTCAATGGAGAAGAGGGCGTGTCGGAGCCCTTTACGTGTAGCAGGTGACGGAGCCGGAAGTGGAGGGTCCCTGCAGTGTTGTGGTTATTGCGGAAATGGAGGTGAGTGTATAAGGAGTACGTTGTCATGCGCTGTGTATTAGCACTGGGGCTCGCAGCATCCAGGTTGTGTGTGACTGTGCAGCTGCCGGTCTGCCTGTATCACTCTGGGGATATCTGTTATGACATTAGTGCTTGTTCTCCGAAATTCACGCTACTGAATGTAGACTGAACATATATTTCTGTTTAGAACTTGTATTTAATAGTGTAGGGAAGGGTTACAACAACTGTCAGTTTTTTATTGCCTCCTGTGTCCTATTGGCGAGATTAGACTTCACTTCCTGTTCTGGAAACACAATAGGAAGTGAGAGGAAATACTCAGAGCTAGTTTACCCTAGTACAGCTCTCTGAAGAGTAATCTGGATTTGGAGCACTTGTTGGAGAGCATTTGATAGGCTCTGAGAAGGTGTAACCCTTTGAACCTCACTCTAGCATGCTGTGTACATTCAGTTATATGGTTCATGTTCTGAAGCTAGAGGGGGGAATGTGGTTGGGGCAGTAAAACCGTGGCTCAACAGAGTGGTTTTATTAGTCTCCAACCACTAGTGTAAATAGGCGTTTAGACCGGAGGTGGTCATCTCTCTTGATATGGGGTTTTCAAGTGTAGCCCTCGCAAAGGGCCATACATAAAATCCACTCAATATGCAGTCTCAAAGACCGCAGACGTGACACAAGAGCCGGAGAGCGCAGACGTGCCACAAGAGCCGGCAGACGTGCCACAAGAGCCGGCAGACGTGCCACAAGAGCCGGAGCCGGCAGACGTGCCACAAGAGCCGGAGCCGGCAGACGTGCCACAAGAGCCGGAGCCGGCAGACGTGCCACAAGAGCCGGAGCCGGCAGACGTGCCACAAGAGCCGGAGCCGGCAGACGTGCCACAAGAGCCGGAGCCGGCAGACGTGCCACAAGAGCCGGAGAGCGCAGACGTGCCACAAGAGCCGGAGAGCGCAGACGTGCCACAAGAGCCGGAGAGCGCAGACGTGCCACAAGAGCCGGAGAGCGCAGACGTGCCACAAGAGCCGTTTGACAGCAGACGTGACACAAGCGTAGGTCAGAGACTGCGGTCATACTGCAGGAGACTGTCAAAGTGTGAATGTGCTAAAAGAGCTAAATTTTGGTCTCATCTGACCACAGCACTTTCCCCAATCCTTCTCTGAATCATTTAGATGTTCATTGGCCAACTTCAGACGGGCCCGTACATGTGCCTTCTTGAGGAGGGGGATCATTCACAGGCTCCTTCCTTGTAGTTCTGGGCTGATCCCTCCACTTTTCTCATGATCATCCTTACCCCATGAGGTGAAATCTTGCATTGAGCTCCAGACTGAGGGCGATTGCTAGTTATTTTGTTTTTTCTTCCATTTGCGAATAATCGCTCTAACAGTTGTCTCTTCTCACCAAGCTTCTTGCTGATGGTCTTGTAGCCCATTCCAGCCTTGTGCAGATCTACAATCTTGTTCCCGACGTCCCTTTTGACAGCTCTTTGGTCTTGCCCATGATATTGAGCTTTTAATAATAAAAGAGAGATTGTCATTAGGGGCACCTTCTTAAATTGACAGGACTAATCTGTGTACCACATACCAGAATTATTGTTGGTTGGTAGGGGGATCAAATACTTATTTTACTCACTGAACTGCAACTCAGTTTATAACATTTGTATCAGGGTTTTTTTTTCTGGATTTTTTGATATCTTGTCTCTTATTTAAAATACACCCAAAAATAAAAATTATAGACCATCTATTTTTTTTTTTTGTAAGTTAGCAAACTTACAAAATCTGCAGGGGATCAAATAATTATTTTCCACACTCTAGCCTGGCATTTCTCTCAGGGGGAGGGGATGATGAGCGGGCGGAGGATACATACAGACCCAGCAGGCGCCCAGCTACACAGAGATGTACTGTACATTTTATTTTTTCTCTTTTGCCCTGACACATGATATACTTTGTGAAACAGCTAGGAAGGACTACGATTTACTGAAATGCAGTAATACTTGGCTTGGGCTACATGCTGCTTTTTCTTTTATACAGAAGAGTATCTGTATCCCAATGGGAAGAACAAGGACCCCTCTGTTGTTATTAATTGCACTCATTCGTTGGTTGTTGGCTATTACAAACCTAACCAGGATCTTACTTATGCCTAGTGCATATGTTGCCTATGACTTTAACGTTTTTCTGTATAACAGAAGAAGGAACATAGAACAACGGACCAAACATTTCTAACCCAACCAACAGATTTTCTGTTATTTACTGCTGACTTTAACCCTGTAAACTCCCTCTGTACCTTTTTTCGCTTATGCTTGTAACTCTTTTCTTAATATGCAATTCTGAATCTCATTAGTAAATCTGTATAATTATTTGTTACATTTAATTTACTTCAAGTGAATCTAGCAACCATTCTCAAGGTCTAAAAATGTTGCCTAACAGGTAACACAACAATGTTTCCCTCCCTAGCTCAGAAAAAAGGTTTGGATGTTTGGGGTTGAGGTGTAAGCCTGAGGAGTGGGACATCAAGGCCTTCGTATTTCACCTATTTTGCTGGTTTTATTTTTTTGGCCAAAGTGGTTTATGGTGAAATGAAGACACTTGAAAAGACATCAGAACAAAAAGCAGTATTGTCACCAATAGTTGCTAATTATATTTCAACATTTTTACCATTTTGAAGCAGTAAATCTGGTCACTGGACAACAACCATGCTTTTTTTTACAAATGTATCCCTTTAAATTATATGTATGTCTTCACACTGATCCATTGGGCTTCCATTGTGGTGTTAAAAATCCTGCTTACTGCATTTTTTCTCAGTTACAATAACCACACAAAAAAAGCACCTCCCCATTGAAATGCATTGGAAAAAGCTGCAAGAATACATCATTAACGTACCCATGTTATATTTTTGTTGCAGTTTTTTGAGTCACGTGACACATAAGCACAGTCATATTGTGGTAAAAGCGCCACAAATTTGCTGTAAAATCATTGCAAAATCGCATGCGTTTTCGGTCAAATGCAGATTACACCATTTTTCAGCGCATCTCTAGTACTAGTTAAAGTGGAACTCTAGTGAAAGCCTTTTTATAATTAGAACCTCTGTCACTTGTTTCTTTTTACTATCTGTGGTTCCCATATCTTTGAGGAGATTCATCTTTCTTGTCATGGAGTCTCTGGGACAGGAATCAATTCAAGCCTGGTGAAAATTATAACCCTTTTTAACCACTTAAGCCCCGGACCAAAATGCTGCCTAAAGACCCAAGGGGTTTTTACAGTTCGGGACTGCGTCGCTTTAACAGACAATTGCGCGGTCGTGAGACGTGGCTCCCAAACAAAATTGGCGTCTTTTTTTCCCCACAAATAGAGCTTTCTTTTGGTGGTATTTGATCACCTCTGCGGTTTTTATTTTTTGCGCTATAAACAAAAATAGAGCGACAATTTAGAAAAAAATGCTATATTTTTTACTTTTTGCTATAATAAATATCCCCCAAAAACATATATAAAACATTTTTTTCCTCAGTTTAGGCCGATACGTATTCTTCTACATATTTTTGGTAAAAAAAATCGCAATAATCGTTTATCGGTTGGTTTGTGCAAAATTTATAGTGTTTACAAAATAGGGGATAATTTTTTTGCATTTTTTTTTTTTTTTTTTTTTTTTTTTTTTTTTTTTTTTTTTTTTTTTTTTGTGACTGCGACATTATGGCGGACACTTCGGACAATTTTGACACATTTTTGGGACAATTGTCATTTTCACAGCAAAAAATGCATTTAAATTGCATTCTTTATTGTGAAAATGACAGTTGCAGTTTGGGAGTTAACCACAGGGGGCGCTGTAGGAGTTAGGGTTTACTTTGTGTGTGTTTACTAGTGTAGGGGGGTGTGGCTGTAGGAATGACGTCATCGATCGTGTCTTCCCTATAAAGGGAATGACGCGATCGATGCGCCGACACAGTGAAGCACGGGGAAGCCGTGTTTACACACGGCTCTCCCCGTTCTTCAGCTCCGGGGAGCGATCGCGACGGAGCGGCTATAAACGAATAGCCGCGCCGTCGTCCCGGATCGCTCCTGAAGCCACGGGGACCGCCGCATGTACGGGGGGGGGGTCCCGATCGGACCCCCGACCCACGTCAAGCAGGGCACGTATATATACGTTGATGTGCCTGCCTGTGCCATTCTGCTGACGTATATGTACATGAGGCGGTCCTTAAGTGGTTAATAACAAATTTTGCCTGGGGTACCGATTTATGTGAATGTATTTTTATAATGTTAAATCTTTCTGATATAAAAATATTGTTACCTAGGGAACTGGCCAAGATGGAGTGTCATCTCCAGCTACCCCAGGCACCAGCAAGTCTAAGGTAAATACATTTCTTTCTGTTCTGTTTTATATTATGCTTTCCAATAAGCTCCATGGTGTTTGCTTTGTGACTATGCCACAGATTTTATTTCTGCACGGTATTTGTAGTCACTTTTATTTTTCAATGGACATTTCAACCACTTATCCGTAAGTGGACATCATATAACATCCTGGACTTTAAGTGGTGATATCTGAATGATGCCTCCAGCTGCAGGCGCGTATATATATATATATATATATAAAAAAAATTTCCGCTGGCCATTCACTCACATGTAAAAGCAACCATAGGGGCTGTTTAGCCGCTTGTTTGCTTTTACGGAGGTGGGGGGTGTTGGGGACGCCCTCTCTCCCGCTGCCATCCAGTGCTTCTGCAGGCTCCCCTGTGCGATCGGAGAGCCAGAGAATAAATCTGCCAGTGCTTTACCATAGAGCTGACCATGGACCAGATGATTCCCGGCCATCTCTATGACCCTCAGAGGCTGGAAGCAACGTCATGACGTCTTTGCCATTTTTTTTTTATGTTGTTTTGTGACTCATTAGGCCCCTTTCACATTGAGGCGTTTTCCATGCGGTACAGCGCTAAAAATAGCGCTGCTATACCGCATGAAAAAACCTGCCCTGTAGTGTTCAATGTGAAAGCCCGAAGGCTTTCACACTGAAGCGGTGCGCTAGCAGGAACGCTCCAAAAGTCCTGCTAGCCGCATCTTTACCGCGGTATAGGAGCGGTGTGTTCACCGCTCCTATACCGCACCTTCCCATTGAAATTAATGGGAAAGCGCGGTAATACCCAAAGTGAAAGAGGCCTTACAAGTGTGATTGCAGACAGCCTTGCACAGCAGCATTGTCAGCCTGTGGAGAGGGTAGTGTTAGATACACTTGCAGAGTAAGATTGACCTGACTAACAAATTAAAGCTAAACTCCAGCTAAGCAGTTACAGTGACAGTTTTTTATATTTACTTTTGGGATAAAGGTTTCATACAAATGAATAAAAACTGACCATTGTAAGCAACCCTGTCATTTTTCAATGGTTTATTTTAATCCTCTTAACTGCCACTTTTGATGGACAACATGGTCTGTTAAAGGAGATTAAAAAATAACAAACTTACTGGCAGGGTGGATTCGATTTAAATCGCTAGTAAAAAAAGCTTGATATAAATCATAATTTTTAAAGAGCAACTGTCATCTCTGTCCCTCAGCTCCTCTGAGGCTGTGACCCGCTGTTGACTCACCAACAGTCCCATTCACTTTAATGGGATGGCTGGTGATGCGGCAGTGACACAACAAGGTGAGGGACATGGCGGTAGCAGGTGAGTGGATGCCCGCTAACGGCGCTGCCATGATGGATCTGAAATTTCAGGTGCTCTTTAAATGTAAGGACTCAGTCTTGCTGGTAGTTAGAACCTTTTAATATTTGAAAACAAAATTAAGGTTTCCTATTAAGAATAATAAGCTGTTGTCAGGTTAGTAAAACGGTGATATCGGAACCGATTCAGTCATACAGTTTGCAAAACAATGAGATAAAGAAATATTCCTGAATTTTGCTTTATCTCATGGTTACTGTGAAATTGTTATTTTATCTCCGCTTGCAGAGCTTTGATTCATTGAATGAGTTTACCAAAAATGTAAATGTTTCAGATAATACAGCCTCATGCTACATAACTAAGCTCCATTTCATGCTGAATAAACTATATTATTAATGTATCTTAAATAGAAAAATATATTTAGATAGATTTTTACCCCAAAAAGCATTTTATTAAAATAAAATAAAAATAAATAAAATCATTGATTTTTATCGACTCCTGGTTTAGGCTTAAAGTGATATTAAAGTTTTTTTTTTTTGTTTGTTTAAAAATAACAAACATGTTATACTTGCCTGCTCTGTGCAGTGGTTTTACGCAGCAGCCCAGATCCTCCTCTTTTTTCGGGTCTCTCACTGGCGTTCCTGGCCCCTTCCTTCTGCCGAGTGCCCCTACAGCAAGCAGCCTGCTATCGGGGCACCCGAGCCTCTGCTCTAAGCGTCTATTCTGACACTTAGCGTCCCAGTCCCGCCCCCTCTCTCTCTCTCCTCATTGACTCGCTGACTTTGACAGCAGCGGGAGCCAATGGCGTCTGCTCTTGTCTCAGTCAATGAGAAGGGAGAGCCGAGGCTCTCGTGTACTATCGTTGTATCAAGATGGGGCTCAGTTAAGTGGTAGGGGGAGCTGCATAGAGAAAGTGTTTTTTATTTTTATTTTATCTTAATGCATAGAATGCATTAAGATAAAAAAAAAAAGCCTTCTGCGTCTAGAATCACTTGAACTTTACTCACCTCGGCTCCAGCCATGTGACGTTCCCAAGCTCCCCGCCCGGTCGCTAATATCCCGATCTCCGGCCGCTTTATTTGGCTGAGCAGGGATGACGTTACTTCCGCACATGCACGGGAGTTCAGTCAGATTCAGCATTGCTGAATTTGTACAGTGAGCTGCGCATGCTTGGCTCACTGTACAAGGGCGGACAGGCAGGCAAGTAACGTTATTGCAGAGGAGACAAAGCATGCATCTGTACACTAACTTGTGATATATTAATATTTGATGCTGATCCTATTTAAACTCACATTTTTCAGCTGGACACCCTGCCAAAAGAAGACCTCATCAAATTTGCAAAGAAGCAGATAGTGGTGATTCAGAAAGTAAAATTAAGATGTACAGGTAGGAGTCCAGTGTGTTTATGATTTCACTTTTTATTTATAGCATGGTCTCACTTTATTATAAAGTATTTCTTTAAACTGGCTGTGAAGGCATGCCTATGCACTCATCTTCGAGAACATAGAGTAATCAACAGTTATTCATAATAAAGCTGCATTTATTTTTTTTTCAAATAACAAACATGTTATACTTACCGTAACTGCTCTGTGCAATGGTTTTGCACAAAGCATCCCCAATCCTCCTGTTCTGGTGTCCCCTCACCGACACTCCTGGCTCATCCTCTTCAGCGAGACCTCCCGTAGGCGCTCGCGCAGGCTTTCTCCTGAGCCTCCCTGTCAGCATCTATTGACACAGATGGGCAGCTTTGCCCTGCCACCACTCCATTGTCACAGATTTTGATTGACAGCAGTGGGGAGCCATCAGTCTGCCCAGTGAGGAAGAGAGCGTAGAGCCACTGCTCTCGTGCACATCTCTGTGGATTGAGAAGGTATGTGTAAGGGGGAAAGTTGTCGGGATCCTCTGCAACAGGAACTTTTTTTACCTTAATCACTTGCTAACCGAGCTATAGCCAGATGACGGCTGCAGGGCGGTCATCCAGTTATGGGACGCTGTCATATGAAGGTGCCCCGTGATTGCGCCTGCTGCTGGGTGTGTGCAGCGCGCTTTGTGATTGCAGTGTCCGGGGACACTGCTGATCGCATATTGAAGTAAAGAAACAATCAGTAGCTCTTTACCCGGTAATCAGCTGTGTCTAATCACAGCTGATCATGGATGTCAACTGAAGCCGGTTATTAGCACCCTTTTCTTCATGCTGAAAGCCAATAACCGGCTTCTCTAAAAGGGACCTTTACACTGACAATCATGGGTACTGGTTATCGGTGTCCTGATTATCAGTGCTGCCAATCAATGCCTGTCAGTGCCCATCAGTTCCGCCTCATCAGTGCCACCTATCCGTGCCGCCTCATCAGTGCCGACCAGCATACTTCCCAACTTTTTGAGATGGGAATGAGGGACACCTATCGGCAAAAGTATGCAGGCATAGGACACACCCCCAGCCATGCCCCCTTAAAGGAGAATTGTATAAAAAAACAAGATTGGTTAAACCCGCAAGTGCTTTTTTTTTACCACTAATATCCCTTTTATATTGGCTTTTATAAATGCAGCAATTTAGAAATCGGATAAAAGGTTTAGCGTTGGAAAACACTTTTTGATAGATGCATTTTATATACATCTATATAGATTAGACCAAAATGAGGGACAGGCGGACATTGCTCCAAATCAGGGACAGTTGGGAGCTATGCCCACCAGTGCTGCCCATCAGTTCTGCCTATCCATGCTGCCTCATCCGTGCAGCCTATCAGTGGAAATCGGTGAAGGAGAAAAATTGCCTGTCTGCAAAATTTGATAACAAACTATGAAAGGTTTTTTTCCCCCCCAAATCGGTCTTTGTTTATTTGGATACAGTGTTGCATGACCGCGCAATTGTTTCAAAGTGTGACAGCGCTGAAAATTGGCCTGGGCAGGAAGGGGGGAAAAAGTGGCCAGTATGCAATTGGTTAATTTAGAGACTGAGGGTAAAAAGCCTTACGACCACTTTAGAAATAATTTAGATTCACATATTAAATTTCTGGATAAACCAGCAACTGTATCCTTTTTTTTTTTTTTTTTTGAAAAATGTAAAAGCATGCTGTACTGTAAATAATTAGTATCTCTCTCTTTGGGAAAATGTGTGTGTATGTATGGAGATCCTCTGAGATGATTGCATGCTGGGATTTTGTAATTTTATATACATTTTAAAAGAGAGAGCGTTCTTTTTCGGGTTGGAAGTGCTGTGCAGGCATGAAGTACTGAGATTTCAGCAATGCCACCCCTCCTGTGTCAGGACAAGTCTGATTGTTATAGGAAAACGGGCTGAGTTTCCAGCACAGCTAGAGAACTGACCATTGTGTGTTCTCCTGCTTTAGACCCTTTTCACACTGGGGAGCTTTACAGGCGTTTTAGTCCTAAAAATATCGCCTGAAAAGCGACTCTCGAGCCACCCCAGTGTGAAGGCCTACTGCATACACCGCTCCCAAAATTACCTGCCCATTAAAATGAATGGGCAGCGCTGCCAAATCGTCTGCAAAGCGATTTGGCAGTGCCGCAACACGGACGCTTTTAACCCCCCCGCTAGTGGGGGTTAAAAGCGCCCCGCTAGCGGCCGAAATACTGCTGTGTAATTCCCCCCCGTATCACCTAAAATGCCTGGCTACCCCTCTGCTAGGATAACCTGTAGTATATACTGTATGCCATTTTGTAAAATTCATCTTCTAAATACCTTTATTTCTTCTGTCTGAGTCACTCTTCCTCCGATGTATGCACTACAGTGGGAGGCCACATAACTGCCCGGTAGACGTCAGAGGGAGATCTCAGCCCTTCCCTCCCTAGTACATACATCGGAGGAAGAGAGACGGGTGGTCACGTGACCACTGATCGGGGAGAAGAAATAAGGTATTTAGAAGATGAATGTTACAAAATGGGATACAGTATATACTACAGGTTATCCTAGCAGAGGGGTTGGCAGTGCTTGCGTGCACTACCTTAACAACCCCTTTAACCTGCCTTGTCTTATCGCTCCAGCTGTGTCCCTGCTGCAACACTTCTCTTGTATTTCCTGGTCTCTCACAGGTGTGTGAAACACAGCCAGCAGTGGGAACCATAGGCTGCTCCTGCTGCTGTCAGTCAGTACGTAGGTGTGGGGCTTACCGGGACTGTGTGTGTCTATGAATGCACACAGCCCAGCTCAAGAGCATGCCAGTATGGATGCCATGTTTTTATTTGTTCTGTGCAGTTGGGCAATATACAGTTAGGTCCATGTATATTTGGACGCCGGCACAGTTTTAGTTGTTTTCAGATATTTACCAAAATATATGTAGCACTTCCCCCCGAAGGAGCTGCTGGATATTTTCGGGCGGCATGTTACTTCTATTTCCTCACCATCCAGGGTATTAGATGACACAGCTTTTGTCGCCACTCTAGCCAGAGTGGGTTTTGCGCACCCAGATAGGCCTCTCTTACTAGCCTAGCAGCCAAGGTGATACACGGAAAAAAATAAATGGTACAGTCTCTGCCACAGACCTTCCCACAGATGGAGAAACTTTTCGCTCCAGAATCCTCACAATACAGGATTCAGCACCCGGATTTCTCCAGAGTAACTTCTTGTAGAACTTGAAACTGACAGGCGATCACCATCGAGCCTTTCAGTAAACGGTGCATCCTTCGATGAAGTTCAAGGCCTCTCTTGAGACACCAGCTTCGTGCTCGGTCCTCTCAAAGATAGGTCCTTCATCAAGCTGCTTCCTCCCTCAGAACGGACAGCACAGGATCACCTTCCAAAGCGTAGACCCAATCTGCTTACTGGGCCTACTCAGAAGATCACAACCCCGGACCAACGTGGTCCCTTAGCCGGGATTACAGGAACACGCACCCCTGGCCAGGAGGGCCACAAGCGGGGGGTGGTGGGACGACAGACTCAGGATCGACGACCCCAGTCCAGTGACGTCAGTCCCTTAAGTACCCCTCCCCAGCATGCACAGCGGGACAATGAACCCCACTGATTGACTGCCGAGGGAGAATACTCAAATCACCCTGACCTAGCTGCTGCCACCCTTGGCCTGGAGTAATAACTACACCCCAGGCGAACAATAGTGGTCACTCACACCACAGCCATGGCTGGCACAGAAGCCAAACTTGCACAATTCATTTGAATGACACCTTAAATCGCTGCATAGGTCTGCCGCTTTTGTAGCGGCAGACCTATGCTATCGTGGGAAGCATGTCGCCCCAAAAAAAGTTCAGGGGCTACTTTTGGGTGACATGCTTCCCGCGCCAGACCCGCGCCATTATTTTGAGGTGTCATTCAAATGAATGGCATGTCAAACGCGAGTCTCACGATTTACCATTCACACATCAGCACTTTTAAATCACAGGAAGATTTGCGGCCAAAACACTGAAGTGTGAATGCAGCCTAAAGCCCTGCACACATGATCGGTTTGTCTGATGAAAACCGACCGATGGACCGTTTTCATCGAACAAACCGATCGCGTGTGGGCCCCATCGGTTTGTTTTCCATCGGTGAAAAAAAATAGAACATGTTTTAAAATGTTCCTATGGATAAAAAACTGATAGAAAAAAAACGATTGTCTGTGTGGAAAAATCCATGCATGCTCAGAATCAAGTCGACGCATGCTCGGAAGCATTGAACTTCATTTTTCTCAGCACGTCGTTGTGTTTTACGTCACTGCGTTGGACACGGTCAGATTTTTGACTGATGGTGTGTACTAGGGTTGTCCCGATACCGATACTAGTATCGGTATCGGGACCGATTCCGAGTTTTTTCGGCGGTACTCAGACGCCGATACCCCGCCCCGATACACAAATAGAATACTTGCCACCCCCGTCGCCGACCGCCGCCACCGAAGTCGCAATCCGCCGCCATCCCCGCTGCCGCCGACTGTGTAATACGCGCGGGAACATTACAGCTTTGAATAGCTGTAATGATTCGCATCGCGCATAGACACTCCCCCTTGCTCGGGTGAACTGTCCAATCCCGAGCAAGGGGGAGTGTCTATACATAGCGCGAATCATTACAGCTTTAGCTGTTATGTTCCCGCGCGTATTACCAGTCGGCGCTCGGCGGCAGCAAGACACAGGTAAGGGGGACATCGCTGGATATGGGGGAGACGATGGCTGCATATGGGGGACGATGGCTGCATATGGGGGACGATGGCTGCATATGGGGGACGATGTCTGCATATGGGAGACGATGGCTGCATATGGGAGACAATGGCTGTATATGGGGGGGACACTGTCTGCATATGGGGGACAATGGCTGTATATGGGGGACAATGTCTGCATATGGGGGACAATGTCTGCATATGGGGGACAATGGCTGTATATGGGGGAGACGATGGCTGCATATGGGAGACAATGGCTGTATATGGGGGACAATGTCTGCATATGGGGGACAATGTCTGCATATGGGGGACAATGGCTGTATATGGGAGACAATGGCTGTATATGGGGGACAATGGCTGTATATGGGGGAGACGGTGGTTGCATATGGGAGACAATGGCTG
Organism: Rana temporaria; assembly: GCF_905171775.1. Classification (NCBI taxonomy): domain Eukaryota; kingdom Metazoa; phylum Chordata; class Amphibia; order Anura; family Ranidae; genus Rana; species Rana temporaria. The sequence goes on from NC_053490.1 coordinate 220,362,701, forward strand.
TATATGGGGGGGACACTGTCTGCATATGGGGGACAATGGCTGTATATGGGGGACAATGGCTGTATATGGGAGACAATGGCTGTATATGGGAGACAATGGCTGTATATGGGAGACAATGGCTGTATATGGGAGACAATGGCTGTATATGGGAGACAATGGCTGTATATGGGGGACAATGGCTGTATATGGGGGACAATGGCTGTATATGGGGGACAATGGCTGTATATGGGGGACAATGGCTGTATATGGGGGAGACGGTGGCTGCATATGGGAGACAATGGCTGTATATGGGGGACAATGGCTGTATATGGGGGAGACGGTGGCTGCATATGGGAGACAATGGCTGTATATATGGGGGACAATGTCTGCATATGGGGGAGACGATGGCTGTATATGGGGGACAATGTCTGCATATGGGAGACAATGGCTGGATATGGGGGAGACAATGGCTGCATATGGGAGACAATGGCTGTATATGGGGGAGACGATGGCTGTATATGGGGGGGACAATGGCTGTATATGGGGGGGACAATGGCTGTATATGGGGGGGACAATGGCTGTATATGGGAGACAATGGCTGGATATGGGGGAGACAATGGCTGCATATATGTGGGGGGACAATGGCTGGATATGGGGGAGACAATGGCTGCATATATGTGGGGGGACAATGGCTGTATATGGGGGGGACAATGGCTGCATTTGGGGACACATTTAAAAAAAAGTATCGGTATTCGGCATCGGCGACTACTTGAAAAAAAGTATCGGTACTTGTACTCAGTCCTAAAAAAGTGGTATCGGGACAACCCTAGTGTGTACGCAAGACTGATGAAAGTCAGCTTCATCGGATATCCGACTAAAATCCATCGGATTAGATTCCATCAGATATCCGATCGTGTGTACAGGGCATTAGTGTAATGGGCGCATTCAACAGGTCTCTGTCTGCATTAGCTAAGCATAGCAGTGGGGCATGTTGTAGAAAACTATGCAGAGCATCCAGATCAACTTTCATATCATGACCTGATCAATTATACCCTCATATGATGAGAATGAGATGATCAATTATTTAAATATAAGCCGAATATCACTAGTGTACTACTTTAATATATCAATAATAATAAAGTGACAACGTGTGTTCTTTCAATCACTGTTTTTTTTTTTCACTGCTTTGTACCTGATCTAATTTGCAGAGTTGGAAAAAGAAATAGAAATCCTAAAATCAAAACCAGTTAAAGAAGAGACTGATGATGTTTTGCAGGTAAAAAGGCTCTTGTTATGCAACTGCTGTATCTGCTAAATACCTCCCATGTCCACTATATCTCTTTTTCTCTCTTTTACGTAAAAATGTGTGTCGTGCTCCTATGTTGCCCTTGACATATTTCTTACTGTAATAGGAGATTTAGGTACCGTTCCTGCAGTACAAGTGCCAGTACAGTAAAATGTGTTGCTATAGACAGCAATAGTTGGGACTGTCAATTAGTAAATGTTCAGTGACTATTTTGTTTAGTAGTCTATTCAGTGGTGCTAGGCTGGTCCTACATTTTGGTTGTTGGAGTATGAAGTAATAATGCTTCTGTTTACAATATAGGGAAAGCATAAAATTAGTATATAAGTGCCACATAATTTGGGCCTTTTTCTTGTTTCTGTACACACAACTAATTTTGTCAAAGTCATCTACTGAACAGCTTTTCCATGTTTTAATTGTTGATTCTTGATCCTGAGATACTGCTGTAAGTTCAAGGTGCTCGACTGTCTTGCCATAATATCTTGCTTTAATGCTTTTAGGCACTCACGGAACGATTGGACATGGTGCTGCTGGAAAAAGCAGAAAATCAACAACAGCTGATATCACTGAAGAAAGAATATGCTAAAACAAAAGAAGAAGCTGAAGTAAATAGACCTTGCTTTATTAACAGTCCACCAGTTTTATTTAATACAGAGTGCTTATTTTATGTCCTAATTTTTAAGTTCAGTAACCCATAGCAAACATTTTAATTTTTTGCTGAACCAGCAGACCAACACAATACATATATCTATTCTAAATAAGATAAAAAAAAGATCACATATGTTCTATGAAGAATTGGCAGGTATAGACCTGAAATACTTCAGAGTTCTGAAATATAATACATTTTTTAATTTTTTTGGCAAGTATGTTGAATATTAATAATTTGTAGCACAGTGATTGACAGCATGCAGAATTCCTTGCGGATTTTGGCTGGTTCAGCAGGAACTAGTCAAATTTGTATCCATCTGTGAGCAGGCTGGCAGTATTGAAGTCAATCTCCCAGTCGACTTCTGTACAACCAGCCTGTTTTTTTTTTTTTTTTTCACTTGATCAGTACTGCCCAGCTATAGCTGTCGACAATATATAATTTTTTTTCTAAACCCGCTGGTTGAATGAAAAAAATGCACCATCTATGGCCTGCCTTAGGCCCCTTTCACACTGTAGCGGGAGTCGCGGTGGCGGTAAAACGCCGCTAAAAATAGCGGCGATATACCGCCGGGATTCGCCTGCTAGCGGTGCAGTATTAACCCCCGCTAGCGGCCAATAAAGGGTTAATACCGAGGCGCATTGCGGGCGGTATTGCTGCAGTTTACCATTGTTTTAAATGGGAAGGAGCGGTATACATACCGCTCCTCTCACCGCTCCAAAGATGCTGTTGACAGGAGATTTTTTTCTCTCCTGCCAGCGCATCGCCTCCGTGTGAGAGCCCTCCGGCTTTCACATTGAGGTTGCTGGGCAGGAGTTTTTCAGGCGGTATAGCAGCGCTATTTTTAGCGCTGTACTGCCTGAAAAACTCCTCAGTGCGAAAGTGGACTTAGTCAAACATGTCAAAGACATTGTTGAAGATTCCGATTTTTTTTTTTTTTTTTTTTTTTTTTTTATGTGTGTGTGTGTGTAGGGAATTCCAAATTTTATTCATGAAGATTTTTGGAATATAATCCTTTTCTGGAATTACTTTACTAGGTAATGAAATTATATGTTTTTATTAACCTTTATACAGCAAACGTAATGTGTCCTTTGGAAAAGGTTTTCATATTTTTTTATTTTATTTTTTCCTTGTAGGCAGAAATATTGTTAAACTACATTCTCAGTCTTGACATTTTTTGTCTTCCAGAGTGCTATCAAAAATGCAACAGAGGTGCATCAAAATATGGAATGTTCAAATAATGCTCTGCTACAAGAAATTGAAGTATTAAAGAATGAATTGCTGCAAACGCAGAACAATCATAAAACAGATGTTGATGCCATAAAGAAGGAGCTTCAGGATGCACTTGTGAAACAAAAGGAGCTGAATGATAGTCTGAGTTTACAAGAAAAAAAAGAAATATATATTAGAAAACTGGAGGAAGAAGTTCAACATATCCATCTCGCTTCTAATGACAAAATAAATAGTTTAGACAAAACACTGCAAGCTGCAGTAGAAGAAAACAACCAACTAACAGCAAGGCTAAAAGATGCACAAGCAACCTCAGAAAAGTATAATGGTGAAAATCAAGCTCTCCATGCAGAGGTGCTGAAACTGCAGAACTTGCACCACGATGAAGTTGCAAGTTTAATGCAGCAACTTGAAAGGTCCACAAAACAGAGTGAACAGGAGAAAATAGTACTGCAAGACTTGATTAAGCAGTATGTTGAGAAAGAGAAGATGCTACAAGAGGAAATGAGAGCAGATAGGGAAAAGAATGCGCAAGAAATTGAAATTCTTAGGAAAAAGTTGGAAGAGAACCGTAATGTACCTGAAATACAACCTACTCCACCTGTATGCAGTGATGATGGCATTCATTGGCTGGAGAACCTTGTGACAGATTTGGAATCTCAGCAAAGCCTACTCAGAGATGAGCTCACCTATACCAGCAATTTAAAAATCGGCCTGGAAAAGGACGTTCAGCATCTAAAAAGTGACTATTTCCATGAGAAGGAAGATTTAGAATTCAAAATAAATGAGCTTCAGCTTGCCATTGAAGATTATAATGCTTTAATAGAAAAGCTACAAGCTAAGCTTCAGACCACTACGATGGAATACGAACAGCTTCATCAACAAAGGACTGAAGATATAAAAAATATGAGGGAGCAGCACAACCGGGAAATGAAAGAAATGGAACGGTCAATAACATCATGTTTTGAAAATGACAGACTTTCTTTTGAGCATGAAATAATTCTTCTAAAAGAACAGGTTGACAAAATTAACAAGGAAAAAGAAGAAGCTGTAAGTAGTTATGAAGGCTTACGAGAAACATTCCTTAGCCTTCAGGCCGAACTTGGAGAATCTGCTGGTAAGATAAGCCAGGAATTTGAAACAATGAAGCAACAGCAGGCCACAGATGTCAGTGAGCTGCAACAGAAACTCAGATCTGCTTACAAAGACAAGAACGATCTTCTTGAAACTGTGAATCGGTTAAAGTGTGAAGTTGAGTTGCTTTCTACCAAACAAGAAGAATGTGATGAACTTCAGGGTAAGATAACGCATCTGAAACAAATAAATGAGGAGGTTACATCATCTCTACAGCAGAAGGAACTCCTGCTAAAAGATTTCCAGTCCAAAATTAGTGAAACCTCAGCAGAAAACGCAGAGATGTCTTCCACTTTGAAAGCATCAGTAGAAGAAATACAAAGACTGCAGGAAATGTACAAGTGTGAGCAGGACCGGGTAAAAACATTACAGCAAGAAGCTGAAACCCTTGCAGCAGATAACGAGCAACTGAAGCAAACAGTGGATGCGCTGACACAGAAACTTCAGGAATCTGTATTAACACCCAATGAGAGTGAAAATGAAAATTTTCAACTTCAGCTGACTCATTTGAAAAAGGATAATGAAGATGTTGTTGCTTCTTTACATGAAAAAGAGAGCTTCATTAAAGATCTTGAGCTGAAAATGAAAGAGATGGCCACAGAAAATGCTGAAATGTCAACTAGCATAGAAATCTCAAGGAAAGAAATCCTAGAGTTACAGCAGTCATGCCAAAATGAGGAAGCTAAAGCGCTAGATTTTCAGCATAAATTTGAAGAACATCAAAAGATTAATGCGCAGCTAAAACAATCGGTGGAGACATTGACACAACAGCTGCAGGAATCGGTGGGCGGTAGGGATCAAAGCCTCAGTGAAATGAAAGTTCTCCAGCAACAGGTAGACATGCTGGTCACTAACAAAGAGAAGTTGGAAACTGATGCAAAAAGATGGCAAGATGACGCATCAAGACTTCAAGAAGAAAAGGAGGTTATATCAAGAGACTTTGCTAGGCTTGTGTGTGAACATAGTACTTGTGAGACTTCAAAAGATGAGCTAGACAACGTAAGAACTAAATTTCAGATGGCATTAGAAGGAAAAGATAAAGTCTCAATTTTGCTTGAGCAGAAAGAGCGCTATGTAGAAGAGTTAAAAACTGAGCTTTTTGTTCTTCAGGACTTATTGGCAGTTGAATGCTTAGATCCAGATATCGGTACTGTGCTTCAGGGTATTAATAAGGCAGTACTCCAGTTAAAAGAAGAAAAGCAGAATGCGGTTTTACAGACAGAGGAGACATCTGTTCATATTAACCGACTGCAGGAAGAATATGAAGCTCAGTGCTCTGAACTAAGAGCTCTCTTGAGTGACTACTCCAAGGAAAAGGTAATTCTGAAAAAAGAACTGGAGGAAACACTTGCAGACAAAGAAGCACTACAAAGAGATCTCTTTGAGATGAAAAATGCACTTGAAAAATTAAAACTGGAAAATCAGGAGTTACTACTGCGTATTGAAGATTTGACTTCAAACCTGAACTCCCTGCAAGAAAAAAATGATGCAGATTCTAAGGCACATGTACAAGATGAATTAAATGTGACAGAAAACAAGGAGTCAGCTGTCGCTGCACAAGAAGCAAATGCTGTCCAGGTGAGGAATTTCTCTCTTAAACCTCCATCTAGTCACTTGCTTTTGTTACATCTGTACAATGACAATCATTTGATATATTCAGTGCTTAATTGGTGCTCAAGTGAATAGGATTGGGTTATTCTCTGGCATCCTAGGAATAGCTGTTGGTTCAGTGCAAAAGGTGGATGTCTAGGGGAAGGGAATAGTCACAAATTTCCAGAGTGAGAAAGGCATTTCTTGATACGTTCATGAACATGTTCAACTGTATAGACAGATTGGAAAAGGTACGTTGGGACTTTAAATGAGGTAATGGGTCAATTACCTCCATCCCTAAGGCTGCATTCACATCTAGGCAGACAAAATCGCGGCGTTTTGTCCCACGAATTGCGGCGACAAATAGCAGCGTTTTGTACCGCGATTTGCGGTGAAAAAACGCCCGCGATTGTCTGCCTAGATGTGCCCCTAGATTGTCCCCCTATGGAGATGGTTCCCATCTCCTATGCCGAACGCCGCCTGAAAAAAAGGTCCGGGACTTTTTTGCAGGTGTTCGGCATGGAGATGTGAACCATCTCCATAGAGGGCAATGTTAAATCATCCCTCTGGCGTCTTGGGGCGGCAGCGGCGTCACACTACAGGCGACAAAACGCCTAGGTGTGAATGGAGGCTAATAATTGTATGATATAAGAGAGAACGGGACTTTATATGAAGCATGTGCGGGGAAAGATTACAAGTGGTTGGGGGAAAATAATATATCTGGAATAAGTTATAAATTTAATATTTTAATACTTTCACATGCATCATACATGACTATATTGCATTATTGAAGAAATTGGTAAACCTACACAATTCACAGACTTGGTTAGGGGAAAAATTATTCAAGCAGTGACCCGAATATACAAACAGAAGGTACAATAAAATATACTGCAGTAGTACATATTGAAGCATGTACTTATTGAAGCACGCGTTTCGCGACTTTGGTCACTCATCAGGAGCAAGCATGCATTGTATTTCTGTATCGACAAACACATTTTAGGTTGATCCAGGGCATCTAACATTTTAGAGACCATGAACAAATCAAGGTCCCAGATGGTACTCACCTGGTAACCAAATGTTGCCGGCATGGAAGTGAAGCCCTAACGGGTCCCCATGGGCTAGGACAGCCCCTACCGGGGACTGTGGCAGGATACTATTGGACACAAGGCCCCCAAACAAGACGCACCCAGGTTGCTCAAGCAAGAAGTGATGTATGGACAGGAGTCAGTGAGTGGTGGTAACTGTGAAATGAAAGAAATTGGGTAATGACTAAATGAAAATGAAATTGAATGTGTTGACGAAAAGGGAAGAAACATTAAACAAATGGGAATGGATAATGTGCTAAGTGGGGAAAGGATACCTGTAAGGTCAGAATGTGTTGCATGTGAGTCTATAACGTGTAAAGCCAAATGCCTGCAACAAACATAGGTAGCGCCCTTACATAGGGACCGCCGCCCAAGATTCCCGCCAACGTCACACACACGAGGGGGGGAGGAGAGGCGCCTACACCAATGCGGAAGAGCCGCCTCCCCCTCGCATGCGGCTCTTCCGCATTGGTGTAGGCGCCTCTCCTCCCCCTCGCGTGCGTGACCATCTGGGACCTTGATTTGTTTATGGTCTCTAAAATGTTAGATGCCCTGGATCATCCTTAAATGTGTTTGTTGTTACAGAAATACAATGCATGCTTGCTCCTGATGAGCGACCAAAGTCGCGAAACGCGTAGAGCTACCAACTTCATGCTCATAATGTACTACTGCAGTATATTTTATTGCACCTTCTGTTTGTATATTCGGGTCACTGCTTGAATAATTTTTCCCCTAACCAAGTCTGTGAATTGTGTATGTTTACCAATTTCTTTAATAATGCAATATAGTCATGTACGATGCATTATGTGAAAGTATTAAAATATTTAATTTATAACTTATTCCAGATATATTGTTTTCCCTCAACCTATTTGCACATGCTTAATATAAAGTCCCGCTCTCTCTTGTTGTCTTTTATATGTATAGATAGATGTTTGTTGTCTTTTTGTTTTGTTTTTTTTGTTTTTTGTGGCATGCACGGCTGATTTTTATTTATTTTTTCCCGTACAACTTACACCTTTTTCCTTTTTAATCTGCCACACAACTAATTATCTAATCCTTCTCGGCTGGGCTTGTGCATTTGCACTGCTATTTCTATTCAATATTATGCAGAGCTTGCGCTCCGAACAGTTACGCTATAATGTACAACTGCCCTTTATAGCAAGACAGTGCAGCTCCAAGAGTAAGGAGACCCCCCCCCCCCCTACATAGTTAGTGCTGTGCTTCAGTCAGCATTGCTTAAAGGGGTTGTAAAGGTACAATTTTTTTTTTTCCCCCCTAAATAATTTTCTTTACCTTTAGTGCAGTCCACCTTCACTTGCCTCATCCTTTGATTTTGCTTTTAACCACTTACCCCCCGGACCATATTGCTGCCCAAAGACCAGAGTACTTTTTGCGATTCGTGACTGCGTCGCTTTAACAGACAATTGCGCGGTCGTGCGACGTGGCTCCCAAACAAAATTGGCGTCCTTTTTTTCCCACAAATAGAGCTTTCTTTTGGTGGTATTTGATCATCTCTGCGGTTTTTAGTTTTTGCGCTATAAACAAAAATAGAGCGACAATTTTGAAAAAAATGAATATTTTTTACATTTTGCTATAATAAATATCCCCCAAAAATATATAAAAAAACTTTTTTTTTCCTCAGTTTAGGCCGATACGTTTTCTTCTACATATTTTTCGTTAAAAAAAATCGCAATAAGCGTTTATTGATTGGTTTGCGCAAAAGTTATAGCGTTTACAAAATAGGGGGTATTTTTATGTCATTTTTATTATATTTTTTTTTACTAGTAATGGCGGCGATCAGCGATTTTTTTTTTTTTCGGTACTGCGACATTATGGCGGACACTTCGGACACTTTTGACAAATTTTTGGGACTATTGGCATTTTTATAGCGATCGGTGCTATAAAAATGCATTGGATTACTGGCAGTGAAGGGGTTAACACTAGGGGGCGGGGAAGGGGTTAAGTATGCCTGGGTGTGTTCTTACTGTGGGGGGGGGGGGGTGGCCTTACTAGGGGAAACACTGATCCTCGGTTCATACATTGTATGAACCGAAGATCAGCATTTCCCCTGCTGACAGGACCGGGAGCTGTGTGTTTACACACACAGCTCCCGGTCCCCGCTCTGTACCGAGCGATCGTGTGTGCCCGGCGGCCCGCCGGGCACACGCACGGGAGACGGGCGCGCGCGCACCCCCTAGTGGCGGCTGGGAGAGAGGACGTCATATTACGTGCTCTCGCCCAGCCGAGCCAACTTGTTGACGTATAACAGCGGTGGCCGGTCGTCAAGTGGTTAAATGTCCTTATTTCTTCTGTCTGTAACTCCACACAGTGATGCAAGGCTTTCTCCCTGGTGTGGAGTGTCGTGCTCACCCCCTCCCTTGGACTGCAGGAGAGTCAAGACGCCCACTAACACACAGCTCCTTTCTCTATCTGCAACGTAGAGAGCGTCCTGACTCTCCTGTAGTCCAAGGGAGGGGGCAAGCACGACACTCTACACCAGGGAGAAAGCCTTGCATTACTGTGTGGAGTTACAGACAGAAGAACAGGAAGTGAGGATTTCTCAGAAGAAATAAGGACATTTAAAAGCAAAATGGAAGGATGAGGTAAGTGAAGGAGGACTGCACTAAGGTAAAGGAAGCTATTTAGGGGGAAAAGAATTGTACCATTACTACCCCTTTAAGCTTCCTGCTGATTGGAGCATGGTAGTTAGACTGTCACTCTCACACAGAGCAGCAGTACTATTAAGTAATTTATTTTTATTTTTTTGGTCTGTCTTTGCCCATACTGTAGTAGCTTAGGCTACAATTGGGATTCAAGTTTATGGCTTGAATGTGAGTATTTGTGTGGAATTATTGTGGGATAAGCATGTGTATAAATGTTAACGCTTGGATTTTGTCACTTAAGGCCCCATTCACACAGGGCACCTGCTTAGCCCATTTGAACATCTTTTCAGAAAAGCTAGTTATAAATGCAGTAAAAGCCATGCATAGCACACATATTCGTACATTCTGTTGGTCAGAATAATAATTATGCATTAATGTGCAAATGCACCTAAATGCGTCAATCGATTATGCGTGTTCCATGTTTATTTTTCCGTGCTCAAAAGCTCCACTACTGAACGCGCTGGTGATTTGTTTTTTATCCCCAGCCTGTAAAGGCTCCTCTTCTAATACACCTCTAAACATCAACGTGTGTATGGACACATAGGCTAACATAGAGGTGCTTTTACAGGCTGAGAAAAAAAACACCAACCACCTGTAAAAGAAGCATTTTTAGGCCCAGTGTGCATGAGGCTTTAAACAACTATTGGGATTATATTTTTATTTTGTTTGTTTTTCATTTTAGGAAACTCTTTTAAAGTCGGAGGCAACGAGACTTGAATGTGATACTCTTGTGTCAGACCTTCAGAAGAAAATAGGTACATTAGTTGATCATAACTTATGTAATTTCTTTGATTATAATGTATTTTGTTATGGTTGCGTATACATTCACCGGCTACTTTATTAGGTACACCTGTGCAATTGCTTGGTAACACAAATTGCTAATCAGCCAATCACATGGCAGCAACTCAATGAGGGTTATTTACTAAAGGCAAATCCACTTTGCACTACAAGTGCACTTTGAAGTGAAGTCCCTGTAGATCCGAGGGGCACATGCAAGGAAGATAAAAAACAGCATTTTAGCTTACACAGGATTGGATGATAAAATCAGCATCCAGCTTCCCCTAATTTTAGATCTACCCCTCAGATTTACAGCGACTGCATTTCCAAGTGAACTTTCAGTGCAATTTCAAGTGCACTTGTAGTGCAAAGTGGATTTGCCTTTCGTAAATAACTCCCAATGTATTTAGGCATTTAGATGTGGTGAAGACAACTTGCTGAAGTTCAAACCGAATATCAGAATGGGTAAGAAAAGGGATTTAATTGACTTTGAACATGCAACCATCTCTAAGGTTTAGAGAGAATGGTCCAAAAAAGAGAAAACATCCAGTGAGCGGCAGTTGTGTGGATGAAAAAATGCCTTGTTGAGGTCAGAGGAGAATGGGCAGACTGGTTCAAGATGATAAAAAGGCAACAGTAACTGAAATAACCACTCTTTACAACCAAGGTTTGCAGAATACCATCTCTGAACACACAAACATCAAACGTTGAAGCTGATGGGCTACAGGAGCAGAAGACCACACCTGGTGCCACTCCTGTCAGCTAAGAACAGGAAACTGAGGCTACAATTTGAACAGGCTCACCAAAATTGGACAATAGAAGATTGGAAAAACATTGCCTGGTCTGAGTCTCAATTTCAGCTGCGACATTCAGATGGTAGGGTCAGCATTTGGCATTAACAACATAAAAGCATGGATCCATCCTGCCTTGTATGAACGGTTTAGGCTGCTGGTGGTGTAATGGTGTGGAGGATATATTCTTGGCACCCTTTGGGCCCCTTAGTACCAATTCAGCATCATTTAAATGGCACGACCTACCTGAGTATTGTTGCTGACCATGTCTATCTCTTTCTGACTACAGTGTTCCCATCTTCTGATGGCTACTTCCAGAAGGATAATACACCATGGCACAAAGCTTAAGTCCCCTTTCACACTTATACGAATTGTCTCGAGATTTTGTACTGCAAAATCGTATGACAAGTCATTCTCCATGATTTTCAATGAACATTGGCACGACTTTAAGTAGTGCCGACTTGAAAGTAGTCCCTGCACTACTTTGGTCCAACTTCCATGCGAGTTTATGTCCATAGACCTCAATGTTAAACCCTCAAGTAGCATGCAAATCGTACCTGAATAATATAGACACGATTTCAGTACAACTTTGTAAGCACAGGCAGCTTTTTAACCCTTGTCCCACCCAATCCTTTTTTTTAGCATAGTAGCCCCTCTCGAGCACATTTTCCCACCACACATTCACTTCCTGGTTATTCCCTCAGGAACAATGTGCTCCAAACAGGTAAAAAAAAGACGTCCTCGATAATGAGCAAATCATTAGATTTATCCGCGAGTGCCCAGCTATTTATGATTTGTGTGACCCAAACTACAAAGACAAGATAAACTATAAAGACAAACTACAAAGACAATATCCCACTGACCACCAATGTAAGAAGCATTCTTCCCACTGACCACCAATGTAAGGAGCATTGTTCCCACTGACCACCAATGTAAGGAGCATTCTTCCCACTGACCACCAATGTAAGGAGCATTCTTCCCACTGACCACCAATGTAAGGGACATTCTTCCCACTGACCACCAATGTAAGGGACATTCTTCCCACTGACCACCAATGTAAGGAGCATTCTTCCCACTGACCACCAATGTAAGGAGCATTCTTCCCACTGACCACCAATGTAAGGAGCATTCTTCCCACTGACCACCAATGTAAGGGACATTCTTCCCACTGACCACCAATGTAAGGAGCATTCTTCTCATTCTTCATTATAGAGGACCCAAAATTTACCTTTACGATTGGCAATGATATGATGTACCCAATATCGACATCTTCTCCGCCTCTGCTTCTCCTTTTCTTCCTCATGCACTGCTACTGCTGCAGCAGCAATGACAACTGCGGTGGCAGGAAAAGGAATTGCCTCACACCATGTATGTTTTTATTGGTTAATGGCAAAGTTGAAGTTGTACTGATCCCAAATCGCGGCCGCAAAATCGCACGACTTTGAAGTCGTATAAGTGTAAAAGGGGCCTAAATCAACTCACCACTGGTTTCTTTAACATAACAATGATTTCACTGTATTCCAATGGCCTCCACAGTCGCCAGATCTCAGTCCAATAAAGCACCTTTTGGGATGTAGTGGAATGGGAGATTTGCATCATGGATGTGCAGCCGACAAATCTGCAGCAACTGGGCGATGCCATCTTGTCAATATGAACCAAAATCTCTGAGGAATGTTTCCACCACCTTGTTGAAGCTATGCCACAAAGGATTAAGGCAGTTCTGAAGGCAGAACGGGGGTCCAACCCGGTACTAGCAAGATGTACATAATAAAGTGACCTGTGAGTGTGTATTATTTTAACATTGAACATCATTATAACTAGGGTTGTCCCGATACCACTTTTTTAGGACTGAGTACAAGTACCGATACTTTTTTTCAAGTATTCGCCAATACCGAATACCGATACTTTTTTTTAAATGTGTCCCCAAATGCAGCCATGTCCCCCCACAAATGCAGCCATGTCCCCCCCCCCCCCAGATGCAGCCATGTCCCCCCCCCCAGATGCAGCCATGTCCCCCCCCCCAGATGCAGCCATGTCCCCCCCCCCCAGATGCAGCCATGTCCCCCCCCCCAGATATGCAGCCATGTCCCCCCCCCCAGATGCAGCCATGTCCCCCCCCCCAGATATGCAGCCATGTCCCCCCCATATATGCAGCCATGTCCCCCCCCATATATGCAGCCATGTCCCCCCCCATATATGCAGCCATGTCCCCCCCCCCAATGCAGCCATGTCCCCCCCCCCCATATATGCAGGCATGTCCCCCCCCCCCCATATCCAGCCATGTCCCCCCCCATATATGCAGGCATGTCCCCCCCCCCCCCATATCCAGCCATGTCCCCCCCATATATGCAGCCATGTCCCCCCCCATATCCAGCCATGTCCCCCTTACCTGCATGCTGCCGCGCCGCCGCTTGGTTAATACGGGCGGGAACATTACAGCTTTCATTTGAATAGCTGTAGTGTTTTGCGCCGCGCTGCGTATAGACACTCCCCCTTGCTCGGGATTGGACAGTTCACCCGAGCAAGGGGGAGTGTCTATACGCAACGGGAAAAAATACAGCTATTCAAATGAAAGCTGTAATGTTCCCCACCCGTATTGACCGGGGGGGGGGGGGGGTATCGGATCTGGCATCTGGGGCATTTGCGGGAGTACAACTACTCCCGCAAATACTCGGAATCGGTACCGATACTAGTATCGGTATCGGGACAACCCTAATTATAACCCTACACTACAGTATATTGTATGTGGCATATGTGCATAATTACTGAAAACATAATAAATAAAAAAACAAGTGACTGAACTTACAATCAGTAGGATGTGCCCATTGTGCTGTAGACACTCTTCCTTTTTTTTTTTTTTTTTTTTCTCCTCTGTCCATGACGCTCCCCAACCACAATCTTCTGATGCAGCAGGCTTAATACAAGGAGCTGACATCACGGGTTCTCATCAAGAAAGCCCAGCTATGTCTGCCTTTTTCTCCCAGCTGCTCCATTCATAGAATCTGTACTAACATTCCTATAAATGAAATGGGTCCGCCCCCTGCATTCTTAGATTTTATCTAGCAACTGCTCTATGAATAAAACAGGAAGTTGTAGTGCAGCTGATATGAATGGAACAGCTACAACTAACAGAAGAGTCATCAGCACAAGGGGCAGATCCTACTGACTGTAAGTTATATCCCATGTGCTGATTTCTTCTTCTTATTATTATTTTGGCTGCACTTAGACTTTAAAACTGGTATTAACCACTTGACAACTGGGCACTTAAACCCACTTAATAACCAGACCAATTTTCAGCTTTCGGTGCTCTCACATTTTGAATGACAATAACTCAGTCATACAACACTGTAACCAAATGAAATTTTTGTCCTTTTTTTCCCACAAATAGAGCTTTCTTTTGGTGGTATTTGATCACCTCTGCGGTTTTTATTTTTTTCGCTATAAATGAAAAAAGAATGAAAATTTTGTAAAAAAATGAATTTTTCTTCATTTCTATTATAAGATTTTGCAAAAAATGAATTTTTCTTCATAAATTTGGCCTAAAATGTATACTGCTACATATCTTTGGTAAAAAAAAAAAAAAAAAATTTGGATATTATTTAGTCTGGGTGAAAGTTATAGGGTCTACAAGCTATGGTACCAATTACTGAAAATTGATCAATTTGATCACATCTGATGTACTGACAGCCTCTCTCATTTCTTGAGACCCTAACATGCCAGAAAAGTACAAATACCCCCTAAATGACCCCTTTTTGGAAAGAAGACATTCCAAGGTGTTTAGAAAGAGGCATTGTGAGTTTTTTGAAGTTGTCATTTTTTTCCCACAATTCTTTGCAAAATCAAGGTTTTTTTTTTTTTTTTTTTTTTCCCACAAAAGTTTCATATTAGCAGGTTATTTCTCACACACAGCATATGCATACCACAAATTACACCCCAAAACACATTCTGCTATTCCTCCCGAGTATGGCGATACCACATGTGTGAGACTTTTACACAGCGTGGCCACATACAGAGGCCCGACATGCAGGGAGCACCATCAGGCGTTCTGGAACACCCAGACCAATTCTGACATTCCTCTCCTACATGTAAAAATCATCATTTATTTGCTAGAAAATTACATAGAACCCCAAAACATTATATATGCTTTTTTAGCAAAGACCCTAGAGAATACAATGGCGGTCGTTGCAACTTTTTATCGCGCATGGTATTTGCACAGCAATTTTTCGAACGCATTTTTTTGGGAAATAAAACAGTTTTGTGCTTTTTAAAAAAAAAAACATTAAAGTTAGCCCAATGTTTTTGCATAATATGAAAGACGAAGTTACGCCGAGTAAATAGATACCCAACATGTCACCCTTCAATATTGCACACGCTTGTGGAATGGCGCCAAACTTCGCTACTTAAAAATCCCCATAGGTGACGTTTTAAATGTTTTTACTGGTTACATGTTTTTAGTTACAGAGGAGGTCTGGGGCCAAAATGATTGCTCTCGCTCTAACGTTCGCAGCGATACCCCACATGTGTGGTTTGAACACCGTTTTCATATGTGGGCGGGACTTACGTACACATTCGCTTCTGTATACGAGCACGCGGGAACAGGGGCGCTTTAAATATTTTTTTTTATTTTTATTGTTCATTTTACTTAATTTATTTTAGTTTGACACGTTTTTCCCCAAAAATAAATGTTTTGATCACTTTTATTCCAATTACAAGGAATGGAAACATCCCTTGTAATAGGAATATAGCATGACAGGTCCTCTTTACAGTGAGATATGGGGTCAATAAGACCCCACATCTCACCTCTAGGCTGGGAAGCCTGAAAAAAAACAAGAAAAAAAACGATCCTGGCTTCGATCGCAGCGGTGAGTCAGAAGAAGCACCGGAGGGCGAAGGGAGTGGGGACGTCCCTTTTTGCCTCCCGTAAGAACGATCAAGAGGCGGAACAGCCGCCATGATTGTTCTTATGGTGTAGAGAATCGCCGGCTGAAAAAAATGATATCTGAATGATGCCTGTAGCTGCAGGCATCATTTAGATATCCCTGCACAAAGTCAAGGACCTCATATGACGTGGGCGGGAAGTGGTTAAAACACATTTTTTTCCCCAGAGTATTTTCTGGGTATTGCAAAGTATTGGCCGGGGTATTGCAAAGTATTGGTGCGGGGGTATTGCAGAGTATGGTGCGGGGGTATTGCAGAGTATGGTGCGGGGGTATTGCACAGTATTGGTGCGGGGGTATTGCAGAGTATTGGTGCGGGGGTATTGCAGAGTATTGGTGCGGGGGTATTGCAGAGTATTGTGCGGGGGTATTGCAGAGTATTGTGTGGGGGGTATTGCAGAGTATTGTGTGGGGGGTATTGCAGAGTATTGTGTGGGGGGTATTGCAGAGTATGGTGCGGGGGTATTGCAGAGTATTGTGTGGGGGGTATTGCAGAGTATTGTGTGGGGGGTATTGCAGAGTATTGTGTGGGGGGTATTGCAGAGTATTGTGTGGGGGGTATTGCAGAGTATTGTGTGGGGGGTATTGCAGAGTATTGTGTGGGGGGTATTGCAGAGTATTGTGTGGGGGGTATTGCAGAGTATTGTGTGGGGGGTATTGCAGAGTATTGTGTGGGGGGTATTGCAGAGTATGGTGCGGGGGTATTGCAGAGTATTGTGTGGGGGGTATTGCAGAGTATTGTGTGGGGGGTATTGCAGAGTATTGTGCGGGGGGTATTGCAGAGTATTGTGCGTGGGGTATTGCAGAGTATTGTGCGTGGGGTATTGCAGAGTATTGTGCGGGGGTATTGCAGAGTATTGTGCGGGGGTACTGCAGAGTATTGCGCAAGGGGTACTGCAGAGTACTGGCAGGGGGTACTGCAGAGTACTGGCAGGGGGTACTGCAGAGTACTGGCAGGGGGTACTGCAGAGTACTGGCAGGGGGTATTGCAGAGTATTGCGCGGAGGTATTGCAGAGTATTGCGCGGAGGTATTGCAGAGTATTGCGCGGGGGTATTGCAGAGTATTGCGCGGGGGTATTGCAGAGTATTGCGCGGGGGTATTGCAGAGTATTGCGCGGGTGTTTTGCAGAGTATTGCGCGGGTGTTTTGCAGAGTATTGCGCGGGTGTTTTGCAGAGTATTGCGCGGGTGTTTTGCAGAGTATTGCGCGGGTGTTTTGCAGAGTATTGCGCGGGTGTTTTGCAGAGTATTGCGCGGGTGTTTTGCAGAGTATTGCGCGGGTGTTTTGCAGAGTATTGCGCGGGTGTTTTGCAGAGTAATTGCGCAGGGAAGGCAGAGTATTGCAGGGGTTAATGCAGAGTATTGCGCAGGGAAGGCAGAGTATTGCAGGGGTTAATGCAGAGTATTGCACAGGGAAGGCAGAGTATTGCAGGGGTTAATGCAGAGTATTGCACAGGGAAGGCAGAGTATTGCAGGGGTTAATGCAGAGTATTGCACAGGGAAGGCAGAGTATTGCAGGGGTTAATGCAGGGATGGCTGAGCAGGGATGGATGGATCTGTGACTGCAATAGTCACAGATCCATCCCACACTGCTGCTGCCATCCGCGCTCTCCTCTCACACTGTACCGATCGGTACAGCGAGAGGAGGGAGGAACCGGCGTCATCAAATGACGCCGGTTTGTTTACCTGTGATCGCGCCGTCATTGGACGGCGCGATCACATGGTAAAAGACCGCCGTTGCCGGTCAATTACCGTGATCTGTGTAGCGCCGGGTCTCATAGACCCGGCGCGCACAGAATTTTCTGTGTGCGCGCCCGAGGCGGCGCGCATTACTGCTTCTGGTGGGCGCCGTTTCAGAACGGCGACCCCCAGTTAAGCAACCACCTTGCCGCCGTTTGTAGACGGCGGCTGGTGGTTAAGTGGTTAAACCCAAAAACTAAAATGTTTAATGGTGCAGTTTAACAATCCTTAAATGTGGTGGCTGCATTCGTTTTTTTACGTCGTGATCTACTCGGTAACACATTTCCCGTGAGCTAGGGTGTGTCCATACTGGATGTAGGAGCAACAGAGACACCATGGTAGTGTCTTTAGTGGTTGTATTTTGTGTGTGTGTGTGCGCGCGCGCACACAAACACGTTGGTATTAAGGCATCGCAGACAGATAAAAGTTCTTAAGGGTAATACTTAGTAACACGCTGTATAATAATAATAATATAACATATTTGTTTCTAGACAATCTAGAGAAAGAATGCAAGGAGAGAGAAGAGAAATGTAATAAGATTAAAGCTGTTGCCATCAAAGCCAGGAAAGAACTAGATGTCAATAAAAAAGAGGTAAGATACTTTTTTTTGTGATGATTTTTTTTTTTTTAGGACAAAATTAGGCTATTCAGTACTTAGGCTATTCAGCAGCCAAACATGTATTGTAAGACCATGAAGGAGATGGATACTGATTAAAGTACAAGTGGCCATTGGAGGACGGGCAAGTTGTTCTCTCAGCACAGCCAGAACATGACCACACTGGAATGCATATGGTCAGTTTGAAATAGGAAAGCTGGGGGACTGGCAGGATCACCAGAAATTTCACACAAATGAAGCAATGCAAACAAAAAGAACAGGATACATTTTATTACAAGTACATGTAACAACAGACACATCAGAAATATGAAACACTTTAGAGCTAACCTCTTATTGTTAAAGGAAAACTTCCCTAGTAATGCTAGTTACATAGTTAATTTGTGAATCACTAACTGGGAACAAGTATTATTATTATACAGGATTTATATAGCGCCAACAGTTTGCGCAGCGCTTTACAAAATCAAGACAGATATTACAGTTACAATACAATTTGGTACAAGAGAAATCGTAGGGCTCTGTTAGCTTTCAATCTAAGAGGCAGGGATAAGTGATACAAAAGGTAATAACTGTGGGAGATGGGCTGATAAAGTTAAAACAGTGTATTGGTTAGAAGCAGGACAGACTTCTGTAAAGAGAAGGGTTTTCAGGGATCGTATAAAGATGGATAAATTAGGAAATAGTCAGTCAGATTGGGGTAGGGAGTTCCAAAGGATGGGAGAAGCCCAGGAGAAATTCTAGAGGTGAGCATGGGAGGAGGTGGCAAGGGAGCTAATGAGAAGATGATCTTAGGAAGAATGAAGAGAGTGGTTTGGTTGATCTTTTGAGACCAGGTTAGTGATGTAGCTGGGAGCAGAGATGTGGATGGCTTTGTAAGTTGCTGTTAGTACTTTAAATTGTTTTCTGTGTGTGAGAGCGGAAGCTAATCGAGGGATTGGCAGAGTGGGGTGGCAGTCACTGAGCAGTTGGTAAGGTGGATGATTCTGGCAGCAGCATTCATGATGGACTGAAGGGGAGATGGCCTCTGTAACGGTAATCCAATGAGGAGGGAGTTTCAGTAGTCCAGGCGAGAGATGACCAGGGAGTGAATTGGAAGCTTTATTGTGTTATTGGTTAAAAAGGTTTATATTCTGGAGATGTTGAGATTGCATGATTTGGACAGAGATTGGATGTGGGCCTGAAAGGACAAGTCTGAGTCCAGGGTTACCCCTAGCACCCTGGCATGTAAGGATAGACTTCTAGTTGCCCCATTGATC
The DNA here is from genome assembly GCF_905171775.1 of Rana temporaria. Taxonomy (NCBI): domain Eukaryota; kingdom Metazoa; phylum Chordata; class Amphibia; order Anura; family Ranidae; genus Rana; species Rana temporaria. Next base: position 220,382,445 of record NC_053490.1, read on the forward strand.
TTGACAGAGTGGTTAGGGGAAGAGGCATGTGGGGGCAGAAATATTATGAGCTTGGTTTTTGGATAGATTGAGTTGGAGGAAGTGGTGTGATATCCAGTAAAATATGTCTGTTAGTAAATCAGTGATACGTGAGGAAACTGAAGGGATGAGCTGAGGGGTAGAGAGAGAGAGAGAGAGAGAGAGAGAGAGATTTGGGTGTCGTCAGCGTAGAAATAATATTGAACGCCATGGGAAGCTATCAGCTGACCCAGGGAGGAGGTGTAGATCGAGAATATGAGAGGTCCAAGGACAGAACCTTTGAGGGACCCCAACAGTAAGAGGAATAGGAAAGAAGGAAGTGGAGTTGTGACACTGAAGGTGCGGTGAGAAAGGTAAGATTTGAACTAACGGAGAGTAGTCACGGAAACCAAGGGAATAGCGCTTTTTGAGGAGGAGGAGGAGGTGGTTAACTGTGTCAAAGGCAGCGGAGAGGTCCAATCGTAAGAGTGACCATTGGTTTTAGCTGAAAGTAAGTCCTTTGTGAGGTTTAGGAGAGCAGCTTCTGTGGAGTGTTGTGGGCGATCTCCCAGACTGAAGGGGATCAAGAACATTCTTCTCAATGAGGTGAAAGCTCAGCCGCTTGTAGACTAGACGTTCAAGGAGTTTGGAGGCAAAGGAGAGAAAGGAGATTGGTGGGGTCCAGTGAGGCCTTTTTAGGTATGGAGGTGACGGGAGAGATTGAAGATATGAGTTAAAGTTTGTAGGATAGAGCCAGATGGTGAGGGGGGAGGTGGTTATGTGGGCGTTAGGAAAAAAAGTTTAGTGACTTTCTCTATAGTAACTGGGTTAAACAAGGTAAGTGTTGATTATGCAGTTAGACAAGGAGTGTAAGGGGAGGTGATATCTGTACAGTGGAGATTCCCTCACACATTGTATAAAGTACAGTTTTTGCTGGTTGATGAAAAAATAAGACAATATTAGATTGTAATTTCAAAGCTTCGCAGTGGGACAGTAAGGCCCCTTTCACACAGGCGTGTCCGTGTACGGACTTCGCAGAGATCGATCCGTTGATCCCTGCTGAGCCGGTGAATGACAGGTCCGTTTCTGGTCACTGTGCAGGGACCAACCTGTCAGAGCTTCGCTCTCCTCTATAGGGGAAAGGATGAAAATGGACCACCTGTCCATTCTCATCCGCTCTGATCTGCCAGATGGATGGAAAATTTAGCGGATCGGATGTCAGAGGACATGTCACCACTGACATCCGTCACTCCTTAGACCTGCATGGAGCATCCATTCACGTCTGCCTAAAAAACTGACAGGCGGACCTGAATGTGTGAAAGGGGCCCAATTTGTTTAATTCCTAAAGCATTCATCTGGTATGCGAGTATGTCCGATTAGTGATAAACAATGTTGGTTCTATTGTGTAGCCCAGTGAATGAACAGTGGCCCAGATTCAGTAAGCAATTGCGCCTGCGTAACCATAGTTACGCAGCACAATTGCTGACTTGCGCCGGCGTAACGAGTTCTCCTGATTCAGAGAACTCGTTACGCCGACTGCAGCCTAAAATCTGCGTGGCATAAGGCTCTTCACAATGTTGCGCGGGCCCTGCGTACGCAAGTTACGGAGTTTCCGTACGGCGTCTTTAGCGGAAGGCTGCCCCTTCTAATAGTAGGGGCAGCCAATGCTAAAGTATACCCTCCGTTCCCGCGTCGTGAAATTTGAATTTCACGCCGTTTGCGTAAGTGATACGTGAATGGCGCTGGACGCCATTCACGTTCACTTTGAAGCAAATGATGTCCTTGCGACGTCATTTGCCGCAATGCACGTCGGGAAAGTTTCCCGACGGCGCATGCGCTTTACGATCGGCGCGGGAACGCGCCTAATTTAATTGATTCCCGCCCCCGGCGGGATCATTTACATTGCGCGCGCTTACGCCGGGCAATTTTGCCAGCGCCCCCTCGCAATTTACGGAGCTACTGCTCCGTGAATCGAGGGCAGCGCAAAATATTTGCGGGGGCGCAGGGCAAAATCGTTGCCCTGCGCCTCTGCAAATAGAGCGCAGATCTCTTTGAATCCGGGCCAGTGTGGCTACTGCCAACATGAACATAACGTTTGTAATGTCGGTAAAGTATTAAAAAAACAGTCTTGTGCTCCTCTGAAACTATTACATTTTTTTGTTTACATTTTGATTAAAATCTATTTTGTTTTGTTGTTTTCTCATAAGGTTCAGTCATTAAAAAAAGAATTGGAGCGAGTAAGAGCTGAAAAGGACCAGATTAAATTTTCTATGAAGGATCTTGTTCAAGGGGCAGAAAGCTACCAGGTAATTTATTTGTTTACTTATTTGTTTTAGGCTCCCTTCCTATTTCCACATTAGTATGTTGAGACCTGACCCTTTTTTATAGCAACACAACACACACAGTGGGGTGTAATCTGCAGCTCACAACATTAGCCCCTCCCCCACACATTCCTCCCCACCCTGTCTGTTAGACCCCATTCACACCTAAGCGACAAAACGCCCGACGCGGGACGCTTCTGTCGCTAGAGGGGAGAATTCCCATTGCCGTCTATGGAGATGGTTCACATCTCATAGACGCGCAACGCCTGTCGCCTGAAAAAAAGTCCCGGACCCTTTTTTTCACGCGACAGGCGCGTTTTCCCATAGACAGCAATGGGAATACTTTAGAAAAAAAAAAGAAACATTTGTAATCGCGGCAAATCTGCCGCTACACGCGTACGCGGCTGTCGCTTAGGTGTGAATGCAGCCTTAGAGTCCAGCATCTGGAGCCACAGCTAACCACTTTACAGTGAAGGCAACTCTTGCCACTGTGCCCAAAAAAAAACCTTCACTACTCTGCCTGCCTACCCCCACTTTCACCATTGCAGCTGATTTTCATTCCTCTCCCGCACTACATCTGCACAACAACCCCTACTTTCATCACTGAAAGACAAATGTTCTTTAAAACAAGAGTCAAACGCTGGTCCAGATCTAGCTGCTGGAAGAAGATTCATCCTATAGAAAAACTCCTAGGCCGGGATTCAGAAAGGACTTACGACGACGTATCTCCAGATACGCCGTCGTAAAGTCCAAATGTGCGCTGTCGTATCTATACGCGTATTCTTAAAACTAGATACGCCTGAAATTTGCCAAGATACGACCGACGTAAGTCTCCTACGCCGTCGTATCTTGGGTGCATATTTACGCTGGCCGCAAGGGGCGCTTCCGTAGATTTACGCGTCGAATATGCAAATGACCTAGATACGCCGATTCACGAACGTACTTGCGCCCGTCGCATTAAGCTATGCCGTTTACGTAAGGCGTACGTCCGGGTAAGTCATGTTAAGGTATGGACGTTGGAACAGCGTCGTATTTTACGTCGTTTGCGTAAGTCGTGCGTGAATGGGGCTGGGCGTAAGTTACGTTCACGTCGAAAGCATTGAGCCGACGTATCTTGGGGAGTATTTGCGACGTGATTCTGAGCATACGTGCGCATGCGCCGTTCGATCAGCCATGCATTTACATGGGGTCACGCTTCATTATAATACAACACGCCCACTGCCTTGCTACTTTGAATTACGCAGGCTTACGCCGGCCCATTTACGTTACGCCGGCGTACATATAGGAGCAAGTGCTTTGTGAATACAGTACTTGCCTCTCTATGTTACGTTGGCGTAGCGCATATGAGATGCGCTACGCCAGCTCAAAGATACGCCAATGTATCTGAATCCCGGCCCTAGGGTGGAAGCCTCTAGACTCAAACAATGTGTGCTTTCCGTGTCTAATGATGGAGCTTATGGGAAGTAGCCGTCCTAGCTTTTAGCAGCAGAGGAAACAACAATTCAGAGATGCCCCGGACTTAAAAAATAAAATAAAACACTGGTCTTCAAGAGCCATGCCGTTAAAGCAAGATGGCATAATGATCCAGGGGGGTTTTCCACTTGTGGCTACTCCTATGCTCCTACCTCATTTCAAACACATGCATGTCGGTTAATTGACTCATGTCTTTTTACACCAGTATGATATATTGAGCACCCCCAAAATGGCTGCCTTACTCCCCCCCCCCCCCCATCTGCTCCAATGCCAACGATTTGATAAGCGATTTGAGTGCCTAGAGAGAAAAGCGCATTAGAAATATAAATTAATTAAATGCACAAAAGCTTGTGCATTGCAGTGCACTTTTTTGTGGTGAGAATGAGCGATTAATCGGCCCATTCAGCGAGATCACATGACCAAGGCCTTGACCCATAGATGCATGTGACCAGCACAGAATGAGTTTGTAATGGCATTTTTTGCCAAGAGAGGTATTTCAGCTTTTCTGTTACTCATTTATTAACTAAAACAACAATAATAATATGTTGCGCTATTAATGTAGGTTAAACTAAACAATCAAAAATGCAAATACAGTGATACCTATTATAAATAAGGTGCCAAATGTGATATTAAACAGCGCTCAAAAAAATAAGTGAAAATGTAAATCAACAAATATAATATTGGTACAGTGACATAGTGAAAAATAAATAAATAATCCACCCTCTAAGTGAGTCAATATATAAGTGTCCAAAAATCCGTGCAAAAATCGCATCAAAAAATACCAGGTTGGCAAATAAAGTCCATGAACTGTCTAAGTGAACAAAAAAATATATATAAATAGTTCATAAATGGAGAGCAAAGGAAAAGAAAAAATCCTTCCCGATCTTCAATAAGTGCTTTCACCACACCACAGTGACTGCGTGCTTCCACCACCCATCAGAAATGCAAACTCACCGCAACAAATGGCCTGACACTTTCGTGTTTAGGCACACAGGCTTGTTAACTGACCCCCTCAGTTTAGTTGATAGCTGTGGTGTGGTGAAAGCACTTATTGAAGATCGGGAAGGATTTTTTCTTTTCCTTTGCTCTCCATTTATGAACTATTTATATATATTTTTTTGTTCACTTAGACAGTTCATGGACTTTATTTGCCAACCTGGTATTTTTTGATGCGATTTTTGCACGGATTTTTGGACACTTATATATTGACTCACTTAGAGGGTGGATTATTTATTTATTTTTCACTATGTCACTGTACCAATATTATATTTGTTGATTTACATTTTCACTTATTTTTTTGAGCGCTGTTTAATATCACATTTGGCACCTTATTTATAATAGGTATCACTGTATTTGCATATTAACTATTTTGGATTCTATAATTTTTAAAGCAGCAGCTCTTGCATATTTATTAATTTATTCATTTATTTTATAAATATCACTAGTGTTCACATTTATTCTCCAGCTACGCGCAGTGAGGGTGGCTCACATTAGACGGCCCTTATCTCCACCCCTTTTTCTACATTTCTAAACTAAACAATCAGTTGATATCAGAGAAGAAAAATTGATGAGAATTACAATGAGATTGCAAAGACCCCAAGTTTAAAGGGGAATAAAACACATGATTGGAAATAAAGTCTTTGTATCAATCAAAATGGTTGCAAGCAAGTTCATCAATGTTGAATATAAATTCATATGTTGAAATCATATGTGGTGACCAACACCACTAAATAAAAGGATGGAGGCTTACCGGATGGCAAGCAATGAAAAACTTGCGGCTGCAAACCCCAGCCAGGGCCTTTTGATGATCCTCGCAGGGGGATGACAGGGGATGGATGTTGAGGCTTCCCGAACACAGAACCACAGGATTGCAGCGTGTCACACAAAAAAAACTTAATGGTGAAGTACAACAGGACCAGCGCATAAAAGATATTCGTGACTCAAGGGACCACCACCACCAAAACACCCTATGAATGGGAGGCTTACCAGAGCATAAAGCAGTATGAGCATGTGGCTAAACCCCTAGCCAGGGCCTTTAGAATCCCAAGCGATGGTGATATATCTTAAGGGTCCTCCGGTATATTGTGGTCAGTGGATGCATAGAAAAAATGATAATGCCCACATGGTGAAGTATGTTGACTCAATGGTTTTAATAAAAAAAGGTTAAACACTTACAGGATAAAAACAAAAATGGATAAAAGCCGGCCGGCTCTATCAAACGCCCGTCCACACGGAACGAAGAAACGTCTTGCGTCAGCACGCTACCATCCCGACGCACGTTTCGTCAAAAGTTGACGTCATCTGGGGCACGGGCGACGTGCTGACACTACACATATATATAAGCTAAAACCAAGCCTCGATCTGAGTCACGGGCTAATCAACCGCCCATGGAGGCCATGCTGGAACGCAAAACAAAAAAGCAAAACCAAGGAGGGTTTTTGCATATCACAAACTTATAGGCCATCTTGTGGTGGAATAAGTGAATGACGGTCTACGTCCAATGTGTAAAAAACACATTGAGCTATACCGAATGAATAAATAGATATATTGAATGGGGAAAAAAAAAGGAAAAAAGTCACCTTAAGTGAAAAACTTTTGTAATCGTTCCCTGATAGTCAGCAAAAAATCAGCCACTATAAATATAAAAATATGTTGGTGAAACATGTGAAAATAAAAATAAAAATAATATTAATATCAAAAATTCGGCTTGAAAAATTTTAATAGCCAAATATTGCATACAAAAATTGTGAGTAAGATGCATGAATTAGATGCAATAAGTAGTGCATAGATGTAATGAGCTATAAATTTATATAACTAAAAAATCAAATAAATAAATGAATGAATACATAAAAATATGCTGTGAGTGCAAGAGCTCCAAGAAAAAACGAATTAGACACCAAAAATAAGTGTGTTTAAATACAAATATAAAATAATATATATAATATAAATATATATAAAAAATTGTAATACAGTGTGGTGTAGACCTAGTAGTGTACTGTAAAGAATATACCAATTAAAATGAATTTTAATGGAAAGCGGGAAAAACAAATTATACTATAAGGTAAGTACTGATGTGAACCATCAGTAAATACCCTAACCATCTCTGGCCAGGCATATAAATTTTTATAATGAAATTGGGGGGGGAAGGAGAAAATAAGGCTCCCAAAAGGCCAGCATGTAGATCACCCCGTCACTCAGATCGAGTTCACAAATGACAGAGTAAGCTAAAACAAATTAAGCAATGACAAAATCGATAAAAAATAAGTTTAAGAATTGTCAATAAAAGCATTAACGTCGACCTCTATATTGAGTCCAAAAGGGGTATAACTTTTGATCCTATGGATCCACTGCATTTCGGATTTGGAGATACTCCTCACTAATGGGCTACCACGCCAGTGGGGGGCATATCTATCGATCCCCAGGAAGATAGTTTTTGAGGGGTCCCTATTATGAACCAAACGGTAATGTTTTGATACCGAATGGTTCAAATAACCGGCTAGAATGTTGGTAATGTGTTCATTAAGTCTCACTGAGAGGGCTCTCTTGGTTCTGCCCACATACTGGAGCCCACAGGGGCACTGGAGTAGGTAGACCACCCCTTCGGTCGCGCACGTAATGAAAGGTTTAATAGTGTGTTGTTCACCTGTGACCGTGGAGACAAAAAGGTGTGTTGTTCTATGTTCACAACCACTAAGGGAACACACCGACACTTCCTACACTGGTAAAAACCAGTGAATGAATTGAGAAAGGTAGTTTTAATGACAGGTGGCTCAAGAACATTGGGGGCCAATTTATGTCTCAAGGCCGAACCACCCTTAAAGATCACCTGTGGGTTGTCTGGCAAGACAGGGCCCAGAATTGGGTCATTTTTAAGGATGTGCCAATGTTTTTTTAAAAGTTTTTTGACACTAAAATGCTGGGTGGAAAAAGTAGTAACAAAGGGAACAACAGGCAGCTTACTAGTATCGCGTGGTTTAGTCCTCAATAAGTCAATCCTATCAATACCCTTAACCTCATTTAATGTGGATGTGAGGGTACCCTGGTCATAGCCTTTTTCCAAAAATCTATTCATCAAAATAGTGGATTGCACCAAAAAATCTGACTCATTGGAACAATTGCGTTTAATACGCAAAAACTGGTTTTTAGGCACAGATTTCAGCCAAGAGTCGTGATGGCAACTGTCCGTGGGGATGTAGGAGTTTCTATCTGTGCCCTTAAAAAAGGTGCTCGTACAGAAAACATCACCCTGGACTGAGATTGTAAGATCTAGAAAATTGATGCTAGATTGACTTGCCTCGAAATTGAGGTGGATGCCTCTCTCATTGTTATTGAGAAATGACATAAGCTCTATAAGGGGGCCATCCCATAGGAGGAGGATGTCGTCGATGTACCTGGCCCACAGCTTAAGCTGGGGTTGTCGGCAAACATAGACGACATCCTCCTCCCACATGGCCATAAACAAATTGGCCAGACTGGGGGCATATTTAGCCCCCATAGCCACGCCCCTATCTTGCCGGTAAAACTGGTTTTGAAACCAGAAATAATTCCTAGTCGCAGCAAAGTGCAATAACTCAAGTATGAAAAAGATTTGCTCATCAAAAAGACCAGAGTCCCGTCGAAGATAGTACTCTACTGCTGATAGGCCTAAATCATGGGGAATCACCGTATAAAGTGACGTTACGTCAGCTGTAACAAGCCACATATTTTGAGAGGGTTTGAGGCTGGATAATAAATTAATAACATGTCGGGAGTCCTTTAGATGAGAGGGCATCCTGGAAACTAACGGTTGTAGAAAAAAATCAATGTACCTGCCCACCCGGGAAGTGAGGGAATCTATCCCACTCACAATAGGACGTCCCGGGGGGCAGGTAAGATGTTTATGGATTTTCGGTAAATAATAAATAACTGGTGTTCTTGGAGCCTTGGGTACAAGGTACAGTTTCTCTTTTTTGTTAAGAATACCATCCTTGTAACCTTTAGAAATAAGTTTAACTAGCTGGTTTAGGTATGAATTTTTTGGGTCACACGCTAAAGGAGTATAGGTGTCTCTATCTCCCAAAATTCTATCCATCTCGGCTAAATAGTCGGTTCTATTGAGGACCACTATGCCTCCCCCCTTATCGGCGGGCCTAATGACAATCTGTTTGTTGTCACACAGAGAGTCAAGGCCAGCTTTAAGGGTATGGTTAGATTGTGTTTTTTTAATAGGAAGACGATCCAAGTCCCTGAGGACAATGTCCCTGAAGACTTTGATTGATGGAGCCGTGCCCCCAGGAGGGTTATACAAAGATGCATTGGAAAGACCTGAATGTTTAAAATCTGTGGCAACCAATTGGGTCTGGACAATAGGATTGGAAAGCATATACCTTTTGATGTTAAGCTTACGTATAAACTTATAAACTTAAGGCTGAACAAACAATTTTGGACAAGGGTTTGAAGTTTGTTCTACCACGCAAACTAAACAAATTCGAAACTTATATGGATACATATAAGTTTATACGTAAGCTTAACATCAAAAGGTATATGCTTTCCAATCCTATTGTCCAGACCCAATTGGTTGCCACAGATTTTAAACATTCAGGTCTTTCCAATGCATCTTTGTATAACCCTCCTGGGGGCACGGCTCCATCAATCAAAGTCTTCAGGGACATTGTCCTCAGGGACTTGGATCGTCTTCCTATTAAAAAAACACAATCTAACCATACCCTTAAAGCTGGCCTTGACTCTCTGTGTGACAACAAACAGATTGTCATTAGGCCCGCCGATAAGGGGGGAGGCATAGTGGTCCTCAATAGAACCGACTATTTAGCCGAGATGGATAGAATTTTGGGAGATAGAGACACCTATACTCCTTTAGCGTGTGACCCAAAAAATTCATACCTAAACCAGCTAGTTAAACTTATTTCTAAAGGTTACAAGGATGGTATTCTTAACAAAAAAGAGAAACTGTACCTTGTACCCAAGGCTCCAAGAACACCAGTTATTTATTATTTACCGAAAATCCATAAACATCTTACCTGCCCCCCGGGACGTCCTATTGTGAGTGGGATAGATTCCCTCACTTCCCGGGTGGGCAGGTACATTGATTTTTTTCTACAACCGTTAGTTTCCAGGATGCCCTCTCATCTAAAGGACTCCCGACATGTTATTAATTTATTATCCAGCCTCAAACCCTCTCAAAATATGTGGCTTGTTATAGCTGACGTAACGTCACTTTATACGGTGATTCCCCATGATTTAGGCCTATCAGCAGTAGAGTACTATCTTCGACGGGACTCTGGTCTTTTTGATGAGCAAATCTTTTTCATACTTGAGTTATTGCACTTTGCTGCGACTAGGAATTATTTCTGGTTTCAAAACCAGTTTTACCGGCAAGATAGGGGCGTGGCTATGGTGGCTAAATATGCCCCCAGTCTGGCCAATTTGTTTATGGCCATGTGGGAGGAGGATGTCGTCTATGTTTGCCGACAACCCCAGCTTAAGCTGTGGGCCAGGTACATCGACGACATCCTCCTCCTATGGGATGGCCCCCTTATAGAGCTTCAATCTTTTATGTCATTTCTCAATAACAATGAGAGAGGCATCCACCTCAATTTCGAGGCAAGTCAATCTAGCATCAATTTTCTAGATCTTACAATCTCAGTCCAGGGTGATGTTTTCTGTACGAGCACCTTTTTAAAGGGCACAGATAGAAACTCCTACATCCCCACGGACAGTTGCCATCACGACTCTTGGCTGAAATCTGTGCCTAAAAGCCAGTTTTTGCGTATTAAACGCAATTGTTCCAATGAGTCAGATTTTTTGGTGCAATCCACTATTTTGATGAATAGATTTTTGGAAAAAGGCTATGACCAGGGTACCCTCACATCCACATTAAATGAGGTTAAGGGTATTGATAGGATTGACTTATTGAGGACTAAACCACGCGATACTAGTAAGCTGCCTGTTGTTCCCTTTGTTACTACTTTTTCCACCCAGCATTTTAGTGTCAAAAAACTTTTAAAAAAACATTGGCACATCCTTAAAAATGACCCAATTCTGGGCCCTGTCTTGCCAGACAACCCACAGGTGATCTTTAAGGGTGGTTCGGCCTTGAGACATAAATTGGCCCCCAATGTTCTTGAGCCACCTGTCATTAAAACTACCTTTCTCAATTCATTCACTGGTTTTTACCAGTGTAGGAAGTGTCGGGTGTGTTCCCTTAGTGGTTGTGAACATAGAAGAACACACCTTTTTGTCTCCACGGTCACAGGTGAACAACACACTATTAAACCTTTCATTACGTGCGCGACCGAAGGGGTGGTCTACCTACTCCAGTGCCCCTGTGGGCTCCAGTATGTGGGCAGAACCAAGAGAGCCCTCTCAGTGAGACTTAATGAACACATTACCAACATTCTAGCCGGTTATTTGAACCATTCGGTATCAAAACATTACCGTTTGGTTCATAATAGGGACCCCTCAAAAACTATCTTCCTGGGGATTGATAGATATGCCCCCCACTGACGTGGTAGCCCATTAGTGAGGAGTATCTCCAAATCCGAAATGCAGTGGATCCATAGGATCAAAAGTTATACCCCTTTTGGACTCAATATAGAGGTCGACGTTAATGCTTTTATTGACAATTCTTAAACTTATTTTTTATCGATTTTGTCATTGCTTAATTTGTTTTAGCTTACTCTGTCATTTGTGAACTCGATCTGAGTGACGGGGTGATCTACATGCTGGCCTTTTGGGAGCCTTATTTTCTCCTTCCCCCCTCCCCCCAATTTCATTATAAAAATTTATATGCCTGGCCAGAGATGGTTAGGGTATTTACTGATGGTTCACATCAGTACTTACCTTATAGTATAATTTGTTTTTCCCGCTTTCCATTAAAATTCATTTTAATTGGTATATTCTTTACAGTACACTACTAGGTCTACACCACACTGTATTACAATTTTGTATATATATTTATATTATATATATTATTTTATATTTGTATTTAAACACACTTATTTTTGGTGTCTAATTCGTTTTTTCTTGGAGCTCTTGCACTCGCAGCATATTTTTATGTATTCATTCATTTATTTATTTGATTTTTTAGTTATATAAATTTATAGCTTATTACATCTATGCACTACTTATTGCATCTAATTCATGCATCTTACTCACAATATTTGTATGCAATATTTGGCTATTAAAATTTTTCAAGCCGAATTTTTGATATTAATATTATTTTTATTTTTATTTTCACATGTTTCACCAACATATTTTTATATTTATAGTGGCTGATTTTTTGCTGACTATCAGGGAACGATTACAAAAGTTTTTCACTTAAGGTGACTTTTTTCCTTTTTTTTTTTCCCATTCAATATATCTATTTATTCATTCGGTATAGCTCAATGTGTTTTTTATTCCACTTATTCCACCACAAGATGGCCTATAAGTTTGTGATATGCAAAAACCCTCCTTGGTTTTGCTTTTGCTTTTTTGTTTTGCGTTCCAGCATGGCCTCCATGGGCGGTTGATTAGCCCGTGACTCAGATCGAGGCTTGGTTTTAGCTTATATATATGTGTAGTGTCAGCACGTCGCCCGTGCCCCAGATGACGTCAACTTTTGACGAAACGTGCGTCGGGAAGGTAGCGTGCTGACGCAAGACGTTTCTTCGTTCCGTGTGGACGGGCGTTTGATAGAGCCGGCCGGCTTTTATCCATTTTTGTTTTTATCCTGTAAGTGTTTAACCTTTTTTTATTAAAACCATTGAGTCAACATACTTCACCATGTGGGCATTATCATTTTTTCTATGCATCCACTGACCACAATATACCGGAGGACCCTTAAGATATATCACCATCGCTTGGGATTCTAAAGGCCCTGGCTAGGGGTTTAGCCACATGCTCATACTGCTTTATGCTCTGGTAAGCCTCCCATTCATAGGGTGTTTTGGTGGTGGTGGTCCCTTGAGTCACGAATATCTTTTATGCGCTGGTCCTGTTGTACTTCACCATTACGTTTTTTTTGTGTGACACGCTGCAATCCTGTGGTTCTGTGTTCGGGAAGCCTCAACATTCATCCCCCTGCGAGGATCATCAAAAGGCCCTGGCTGGGGTTTGCAGCCGCAAGTTTTTCATTGCTTGCCATCCGGTAAGCCTCCATCCTTTTATTTAGTGGTGTTGGTCACCACATATGATTTCAACATATGAATTTATATTCAACATTGATGAACTTGCTTGCAACCATTTTGATTGATACAAAGACTTTATTTCCAATCATGTGTTTTATTCCCCTTTAAACTTGGGGTCTTTGCAATCTCATTGTAATTCTCATCAATTTTTCTTCTCTGATATCAACTGATTGTTTAGTTTAACCTACATTAATAGCGCAACATTTCTTTTTTCCTTACTTGTTTTTGTGTTTGTATGACACTGTCGTGTTGCAGCTAAGCTAGTTATTTTTAGGGTTTAAGCGCAGTATTTCTTCTCTTTGTAACAATAATAATATACCTTTTATGATCACATAGGTTTATAGATAATGGGTCAAACAAAGTAATAGTAATAAAATTACTTACTGGGTTGTTATTTACAGCAATCAAAAATGTGGTTGCTTTTTTGTGTTCATCATGATTTCCAAACCGATACTTAGTACAAGTGATAGTTGATTATTTGTTTCTTGATATTGCAGAATCTCATGGTAGTATATGATAAACAAATGGAACAACTGGAAAATGAGAAGGAGCGGGCCAGCTCTACAGAACATCAATTGGGAGAGCTCTCACGTCGGTTACATTCTACTCTACTGGAGGTACAGCTAAAATAATTTGTTATTGATTATTCAAAAAACTTTTCTTGTACATTACAGAACACAGAGGAGGTAATATTCATGATTACGTGGGTTATGCTGCCACCTCCATGTGAATAAACACTGGCCATAAATTAGGGTTGTCCCGATACTAATACTAGTACCGATACCGAGCATTTGCCCGAGTACTTGTACTCGGACAAATGCTCTGATGCTTCACCCGATACCTGGACAGTCAGGGTGATCAGTGTGTTGGGGGAGTTACAAGCACCGATCACCGCTGTATTGATTGTAAAGTCTGACAGCCATTTCTCCACTCATCCCCCCCCCCCCCCCCCTCCAGCTTTCAGCTGCTTTAGTGAAATTAGCAGTGATCGGTGCTTGTAACTCTCCCACACACTATCACTACTGACTGTCTCCGTATCCTCCTCCAGCCCCCCTCTGTTCTGCTGCTGTCCCCCTCCTTGTTGCCGTCTCCCTTTGTTCTCCACGCGCTGCTCTCTCCCCTCCGCGCGCTGCTCTCTCCCCTTCACCGTCTCCCTCCGTGTCCCCCTCCGCTCCGCCGTATATAAGGCTGCTATATTGTCTTCTCATGTTTACTGAAATATAACAGGTTGATGTTTATGCCTCTGCAGTTGTCACCTTGGATGGAAAGTCTTGCAGGCAGTTTATGTAGTCTGGTTCCCCCATTTCTGTTTGAGATTTTGGGCTGCTTGTCCTTGTTTCTGTATTGCCCTCCTTGTCCAGTGCATTGGAACATCCCAAGTAGTCATGAATATTAACTCTTATATAATCATTTCTATATTGTATTTGTTATTCTCTTCTTTTCTTTAAGCTGAACTACTTTGTAAAGATCCCCACACATTTACTTCCATAAATTCTGTGCCATTTATTCGCTATTCCCCGAGAGTAGGAACTGCTGTGTAACGCATTTTACAGAACCTGCCTTTCAAGGGGCTGAAAGAAGACGTTTCAGGAGGCAGAGTTCAAATAAGCTTAAATTGGATTGTCAGTAATTGTATTGCTACTACAAAGTTGATGTTTTAAAATGAAAGTGCATGCTGTGACCATAGAACTCTTTTTGATGTCATGCAACTGTATTTTAGCATGAGAAGCTGAATTCTGTTAATGAAGACCTGGTGACCCGCATGGAAACATTACAGTCCAACAACAGGCTACTGGAAGCTCAGATACTTGAACTGCAGAGAGCTAAAACTGCAGTAGATAAAGATTTGGAAGCTGAAAAACTGATTAAAGAGCAAAAAATAAAGGCAAGTATGATAAAATAGAATACATATTTAAATTTTGTGTAGTCTGACAGCAGCTATCTCCTGTAAATATTACAACAGGTAACCGGGAAATAATTTCAGTGCTCCTTTTTTTTTTTTTTACCCACCTAAATACCAGACACTTTCACCCCCTTTCTGCCAAGGCCAATTTTCGGATTTCAGAGCTGTCACGCTTTCAATGACATGCAACACTGTACCCAAATAAAAAAATAAAAAATTCAGACGGATAGAGCTTTCGTTTCAAGACTTAATTTTTTTTATTTTTGGAAAATGCAGAAAGAAAATATAAAAAACATATATATACTGTATATATATATTTTTTTAAATGCACAAAGTTGTCAACTGCGAACACACACACACAGTGCCTTGAAAAATTATTCATACCCCTTCGAAATTTTCCAAATTTTGTCATGTTACAACCCAAAATGTAATTGTGGGATTTTATGTGATAGACAAGCACAAAGTGGCAAATAATTGTAAAGTGGAAGGAAAATGATAAAATGCGTTGCTAATTTTTTATAAATTAGTATCTGAAAAGTGTGGCATGCATATGTTTTCAGCCCCCTTTTCTCTGATACCCCTAACTAAAATCTAGTGGAACCAATTGCCTTCAGAAGTCACCTAATTGGTAAATAGGTCATTTTAACCTCAGTATAAACACAGCTGTCTGTTAAGCCCTCAGAGGTTTGTTAGAGAACCTTGGTGAACAAACAGCATCATGAAGGCCAAGGAACACACCAGACAGGTTAGGGATAAAGTTGAAAGAAGTTTAAAGCAGGGTTAGGTTATAAAAAAAAAAAAAAAAAATCACAAGCTTTGAACATCTCACAGAGCACTTTTCAATCCATCATCCGAAAATGGAAAGAGTATGGCACAACTGCAAACCTACCAAGACATGGACATCCACCTAAAGTGACAGGCCGGGCAATGAGAGCATTATCAGAGGAGCAGCCAAGAGGTCCATGGTAACTCTGGAAGAGCTGCAGAGATCCACGGCTCAGGTGTGAGAATCTGTCCACAGGACAACTATTGGTTGTTCGCGCCACACATCTGGCTATATGAAAGTGTAGCAAGAGGAAAGCCATTGTTTAAAAAAAAAAGCCATAAGAAGTCCTGTTTGCAGTTTGCGAAAAGCCATGTGGGGGACACGGCAAACGTGAAAGAAGGTGCTCTGGTCAGATGAGACCAAAATTGAACTTTTTGGCCTAAAAGCAAAACGCTATGTGTGGTGGAAAACTAACACTACACATCACCCTGAACACACTATCCCCACCGTGAAACATGGTGGTGGCAGCATCATGTTGTGGGGAGGCTTTTCTTCAGCAGAGACAGGGAAGCTGGTCATAGTTAATGGGAAGATTTATGGAGCCAAATACAGGGCAATTTTGGAAGAAAACTTGTTAGAGTCGGCAAAAGACTTGAGAATGGGGAGGTTCACCTTCCAGCAGGACAGCGACCCTAAACATACAGCCAGAGCTACAATGGAATAGTTTAGATCAAAGCGTATTCATGTGTTAGAATGACCCAAGCAAAGTCCAGACCTAAATCCAATTGAGAATCTGTGGCAAGGCTTGAAAATTGCTGTTCAGACACTCTCCATCCAATCTGACAGAGCTTGAGCTATTTTGCAATGAAGAATGGGAAAAAATTCACTCACTAGATGGTCAAAGCTGGTAGAAACATACCCAAAGAGAATTGCAGCGAAAGGTGGTTCTACAAAGTATTGACCCAGGGGGTCTGTATATAAAATGCACGCCACACTTTTCACATATTTAGGAGAAAAAGCAGTCATTTAACTAATATTGCACATATGACCTATAACATTGTTGTGTTGCTCAAGGCCTATCCATGTGTCATTGTATCTGGGCAAATCTGATGCCATACATTGGGTCCAGATAGACATAAAATAACAGAAAAAAAAGGGAATAGATGGGAGGGGACAAACAAATATTAAAGGAAAAGAAGCACTCTGTTATAATTTTTATTACCGTATTTGCCAGCGTATAAGACGACCCCCTAATTTTCCAGCTAAAATGTTGGTTTTGGGATATACTCACTGTGCCATCTATACATGCCTCACTGTGCCATCTATACATGCCTCACTGTGCCATCTATACATGCCTCACTGTGCCATCTATACATGCCTCACTGTGCCATCTATACATGCCTCACTGTGCCATCTATACATGCCTCACTGTGCCATTCCATTCCCTGCCTCGATGATCTCCCTACCTTTTCCTGTTTGCAGAGTCAGTCAGTCGGCGGCCATCCATTATTCAAAAGCCGCGCCTCCTCAGGCTGTTCTGTGATAGGCGGAACACTATATTTTCCCAGCAGAGCCTCTGTTCCGTGTTCCGCCTATCACGGATGTCCTCTCGTCCGAGGCTGAGGATGAGAAGGCATCCGTGATAGGCGGAACACGGAACAGAGGCTCTGCTGGGAAAATTAGTGTTCCGCCTATCACAGAACAGTCAGAGGAGGAGGCGCGGCTTTTAAATAATGGATGGCCGCCGTCTGACAGGCAGGTACCCGGCGTATAAGACGACCCCCGACTTTTGGGGCATGATTTTAGATGCAAAAAGTCGTCTTATACGCCGGAAAATATGGTATCTTATTTGGCACGGTATATTGTTGCTCATCCCCAATACATTGAACTATCACAGAGGTTATGGATTTGTTGGTTGTACATCTGGTGGTGCTCCACCAGTGTAGTGAATCCACGTGGCCCATATAATATAGAATTTACCTTTTACAGTTCACCATCCATTCCTCCGCAGCCATAATATCATTTACAAGGCGGATCAAGTCCGCACGGTCGAGAACATGAGTTTTAACCATGTATCATTTACCTTCCACTTGACAATTATGTGCCACTTTGTGTTGGTCTACCATATAAAATACATTTAGGTTTTTGATTGTAAAATGACAAAATGTGGAAAATGTTTCAAGGCTATGTGTATGTGTGTGTGTATGTATGTATGTATGTGTATATATATATATATATATATATATATATATATATATATATATATATATATATATACATATACATATACATATACATATACATAGAGATATACCGTGGATATAAACAAAGTCTACATACCCCTGTTAAAATGTCAGGTTTCTGTGATGTAAAAAAAAAAAAAATGAGACAAAGATAAATCAATTCAGAACTTTTTCCACCTTTTAATGTAACCTATACACTGTACAACTCAGCTGAAAACTTTCGGGGGGGGATACAATAAAGTGGTTGCATAAGTGTGCACATCCTCTTATAACTGGGTATGTAGCTGTGTTCAGAATTAAGCAATCACATTCAAACTCATGTTAAATAGGAGTCAGTACGCACCTGCCATCATTTTAAAATTCATCTCAATAACACAAAATAAAGGTCAGCTGTTTTAGTAGTTCTTTCCTGACATTTTCTTAGTCGCATCCTACAGTAAAAGCCATGGTCCGCAGAGAGCTTCCAAAGCATCAGAGGGATTTTATTGTTAAAAGGTATTAGTCAGGAGAAGGGTACAAAAGAATTTCCAAGGCATCAGATATACCATGGAACACAGTCATTATCAAGTGGAGAAAATATGGCACCACAGTGACATTACCAAGAATTGGATGTCGCTCCAAAATTTATGAAAAGGCAAGAAGAAAAATGGTCATAGAGGCTGCCAAGAGGCTTACAGCAACATTAAAGGAGATGCAGCAATATCTGGCAAGTACTGGCACAGTGTGGCACATGTGACAACAATCTCCCATATTCTAATTTATATGTCTGGGCTATGGGGTAGAGTGGCAAGATGGAAGTGTTTTCTTACAAAAAAAAAACATCCAGGCCCTGCTAAATTTTGCAAAAACACATCTAAAGTCCCTCAAAAGCATGTTGGAAAATGTGTTTTGGTCTGATGAAACCAAACTTGAAATTTTTGGCCATAATTCCAAAAGATATGTTTGGAGCAAAAACGCTGCACATCACCAAAAAAACACCACAGTGAAGCATGGTGGTGGCAGCATCATGCTTTGGGACTCTTTTTCTTCATCTGGAACAGGGGCCTCAGTCGAGGTAGAGGGAATTATGAACTGTTCCAAATACCAGTCAATATTGGCACAAAACCTTCAGGCTTCTGCTAGAAAGCTGAACATGAAGAGGAACTTCATCTTTCAGCATGACAACGACCCAAAGCATACATCCAAATAAACAAAGGCATGGCTTCACCAGAAGAAGATTCACGTTTTGGAATGCTCCAGCCAGAGCCCAGACCTGAATCCGATTTGAAAAGTCTGTGGGGTGATCTGAAGAGGGCTGTGCACAGGAGATGACCTCACAATCTGATAGATTTGGAATGTTTTTGCAAAGAAGAAGTCAAGATGTTCCATGCTGATAGACTCATACCCAAAAAGATAGTGCTGTAATAAAATCAAAAGGGGTTTCAACAAAGTATTAGTTTTGGAGGGTGCACACTTATGCAACCTTTATTATTATTATTATTATTATTATTATTATTATTATTATTATTATATATTTTTTATTATTATTTTACTTCCCTCCACCTAAAATATTTAAATTTGTTGTTCAACTGAGTTGAACAGTTTATAGGTCCGGTTAAATGTGGAAATAATTTAGAAATCATTTTTCTTTGTCTCATATTTTTACATCGCAGAAACCTGACATTTTAACAGGTGTGTAGACTTTTTATATCAGATAGATAGAGAGAGCGATCTCTTAAAGCAGGTTATACAGCAGAGTGCTGTCTAATTTTGGCCCCTTCTCACCCTTCTGATTTGCCCCCTCCGTGTGACAGTGGACTTTACAGGATCCCAAGAAAAAAATTACCTTTTTGGCACACAATGAGATTAACTGCAGAACAAGATCTGTGTATTGTCTGCTACCTCTTTACGTTGACACATAGGCTTCGTCTGTACAGGAGGCATTTTATATTTAAGTAGCTATGTGTCTGTGTATAGCCACCTTTACCTGTTTGCTTCTTGTAAAGACACAGCCTAATCTGTCTGTGTAAAAGGATGTTTACTTGCTGCTTTCAGTGCAGACATTCACATCTGGTTATTGAATGCTCACCAGTACAAATTGCCTTTTATATAGACTTGGTTCACACTTGCACATTCAGTTCACTGCGAGAAATGCAGGAAAAATGTCCCTGCAAATTTTTAAAGCTGCAGGGAAATTGCATGCCGCTTTTGCACCATGCAATTTGCCGCACCCGCAAACAGTTTGAGTTTAGATGCGTAGGGGTGCCAGTAAGAATGAATGGCAGCCCTGCGCATCTGTAAAAGAGCACATTTTGGGTGCAGGAACAAGTGAGATTTAGCCACTGTCCTGCACCTGCAACCACCCACACAAGTGTGAACCTAGCCTTTGCCTGGGTTCACACTATTGCGATGTGGGAACCACCGCGATCCAGTGCCGGTTCCTGCATCGCATCTCCCTCGCAAGCAGTTTACACTGCCCTCTGCGAACTGCTGCGGTGTCAGTAGAAAGATAATGACACCCCCAGATTGGATCACAATACGAACTGTGAATTCGGACAGGAATCTGATCGCATGGGTGTGAACGATACGATTTCTGCACCTTTTTCATGACAATCCAATGCTAGTTCGGCCATGCAACTGTCATCGCATGTGATCTGCACAGCAATGCAGTGTGTATCACATGCAATGTTTGTGTCCGCAATAGTGTGAACCCAAGGTAAAAGGGTAGCTTTTAGTTAATGCAGTTATTTTTTTTATGTCATAAACTACTACACTACAATTATTTTTGATTGTTTCAAAAGTATGTGAATCAACAGCAGATGACAAAAATGGCAACTAAAAAGTAAATGTAAAATATGTATTTTAGAGTGCTGTACTAACTATTGTTTATTTATTTTCAGGATCACAACAGTGCTCTTAAGCAGATAGAAGAACTTCAACAGCATCTTCAGAAAGAGAAAAATAAGCTACAGAAAACTACACAAGAGCTTGAACTTTTGAGGAAGGTAAAATACCGATTTACTTTAGAGCTAGTATTGCTGTTAAGGAAATCCTGATGGCAAATCTTGTTAACCTAACACTATATCTTAAAGTGTCACTAAAGGCAAAACTTTTTTTTTTTTTTTAGTTTTGGAATAGAGCGAAGTTTAAACCCTTTTAGGTTTTATTGCTGTCTGCAACCCCATTAGGGAGAGTAACCCTCTTTATTTCTCTTACTTTTATTATTGAAGGTGAAAGTTAAAAGAAAATGCCAAATTTTGAGTTGACACCAGAACAGGAATAGAGATGAAATCTTCCAATGGGAACACTAGTTATAGTGATCCTGGTGACACCCCAAGAGTCCAATAATATCGAGGGATTTCTTCTCACTTCCTGTTTTGTCTATGGGACAGGAAATGAAGGAAAATCTCCCCAATGGGACACAGATAGCAAAAAAAAATAACAGAGTAGCTATAACCCTCCCTTATTCTTTCCAAAACGAATATACCGTGTTTCCCCGAAAATAAGACCTACCCCGAAAATAAGACCTAGCGCTATTTTCAAGGAGGGCTGCAATATAAGCCCTACCCCGAAAATAAGCCCTAGTTCGAGGTGATTGTCTGATTTTTGAGGAAACACGGTATAATCCTGGTACGGCGTGTGCTGTGTGTCTGTAGCGGTGTCGGGTGTCATGTGCCTTTAATGCAGAGCGGTGCTCAGCTGATCTCCCCTGGTCTCCTCTTCTCCCGCCTGCCTGTCACAGAGCTTCGGCGGGTAATTGAAAGCACTGTACCGTGCGGAGCCTCTGCAATCAATGCAGCACAGGAACTCCTGTCTCTTCCCCTGCCTGTCTGCGGGGAGCTTGGTCCCCCTCCCTTCACAGAGCTTCGGCAGGTAATTGAAAGCACTGTATGGTGCAGAGCCTCTGCAATCAATGCAGCACGGGAACTCCTGTCGCTTCTCCTGCCTGTCTGCGGGGAGCTTGGTCCCCCTCCCTTTACAGAGCTTCGGCGTGTCACTGAATCCACGGTGCAGAGCCTCTGCAATCAACGTGTGTGGTATGCAGCATGGATAATCACAAGATATTTACAGTTTCTTTTTCCTCACATGCTGGTGTGCCCTCTTCCCTGCTTGGAGCATTGCAGAGGGAGGGGGCTGGGGTCCCTCGCTGGTGGCTGGGAGAGGTGGAGGAAGGCTGAGGTGTTTAGCACTGTTGGATTGCAGAAGCACACACATTCTGCATTGTGTGCTACTGCTGTAAAAGAAAGAATTTGGGCATTTTAAGTTTGTTCAAACTGTGGATTCCAGACAGACAGAGCGAGAGTGAATATATTAAGACCTACCCCGAAAATAAGCCCTACTGGGTCTTTTGTTGCCAAAATTAATATAAGACCCGGGCTTGTTTTCGGGGAAACACGGGGTAGTTATAGGGTAGCAAATGCTTTAACATTGACTGGAATGTTCATCATCAGGTGTGAGGTGGTAGCGGCATGTATACAAAGGCAAATACCCCAGTGATTTGGAAATGGTGACAAGAGAGAAGGAAATGCATGTTAGATTGGAAAAACCTCAAAAAGGATTGGGATTTTAAAGGCAACAAATAGTAAACTCAAAAATTTACAAAAAATATATAAATTTATTACAAAATATAAATATATTACAAAATTGACAATTGTCAATATATATTTTTTTGTAAATTTTTGAGTTTACTATGTGTTGCTTATAAAATCCCAATCCTTTTTGAGGTTTTTTCAATCTTTCATTAATTAAGGGATGATGGCAACCACATACCGCACTGCATGAGTTTTTTTTCTAGGAAATAAATGTTATGCTGTCAAAAATAAGATGCCTCTAGTACCTTTTAGATGTTCACGCCACCATATTGGTTGGGCTTTCCAATATCAAGCAGTCTGTGAGGCCACCACCCAGTCTTCGGTTCATACTTTCTCTAAGTTTTACCAGGTGGATGGATGTCCCAGCATCTGCAGATGCAGCCTTTGGTTGCAGGGATTCATCTGCACTCTCAGTTGGAACTCTGACCATTGTTCGTTTTGTTGGGTCTGGTAGCACTGTTTTGTTTTCTCGCAACTCTGATTCATTGCTTGGGGATGTCCTAGACGAGTCTATGAAAATCCAGCCTGTGTCTGTGCAAGCCTGTACTGTACAAGTAAGATAAAAGTAACTTGGAGTTTAGTACAGGACACCCTTCTCTCTGTGTTAATTTACATTGCTTGCTAAGTAACTAAGGTCTCCTGGAGTGGGGAGGGGTTATAGCAGTACACCCAAGGGGCATGCCCAGCATAGCTTTTGCCAGTGTCAAATCGCCTAAATATAGCAGCCTATAAACTCGGGATCTATGAATATCCCGCTTGTGTCCTGTACTGTATTCCCAAGGTATGGAATTTTCAGGTTGTTATTTCATATTATTTCATATTACCAATAAATCTATAACTCCATAGCTTGTAAGTCTTTATGTTCTTTTTCCTCAGGATGCTCAGAAGAGTTCATTGATGGATATGGAGATGGCTGATTATGAGCGCTTGGTAAAAGAGCTCAACCAAAAACTCACCCATAAAAGTAGTCAGTTGGAGGACTTGGAGCAGGAGATTTACATTCAAAAGCAGAAACAAGAAACTCTCCAACAAGAAATATGTAAGGCCCTTTTCACACTACAAAATAAATCCGTTTTAATAATCCGTATTAAAATCCGTCAGATAATGTTAAAAAACGGAAGTTATACGTCCTTTATAAAATATCATTAAAGTCTATGGGATTTTTTTATGTTCCGTAAAGATCCGTAATAGTCCGTTATAACATACGGACGTTAGTTAAAACGGAATATGTGACGGGTCTTGCACTATTTTTTGTCCATTTTTTGTCCGTTTCAAGTAACGGATATATTAACGTCCGTTATATTTTAACATTGAAGTCTATGGCGCACGGACGTTAGTAAATGTCCGTTATGTTAACGGACGTTAATTTTACTGAGCATGCTCAGTAAAGACTTCTGGAGCTGGACTTCAAGAAAGGGTGAAATGGTTTTTATTAACGGACGTTAGAAAGGAATGATATAACGGATGTATACGGATATATACGGATAAACATTATCCGTTTTCAATAAAGGAAGAATGGTAAAATATTTATCCGTATGTATCCGTTATTAAATCCGTTAATAAACGTCCGTTAATAGGTGTAATACGGATATTATAAAACGGACATACAATCCATAGTGTGAAAGAAGCCTAAGAGATCTTTGCCAAATTATCTCACTCTCTCTCTTTTTTTTTTTTTTTTTTATGTGTGTGTGTGTGTGTATGTATGTATGTGTGTGTGTGTGTATATGTATATATGTGTATATATATATATATATATATATATATATATATATATATATATATATATATATATATATATATATATATATATATATATATATATATATATATATATATATATATATATAGTTGTGCTCATAAGTTTACATACCCTGGCAGAATTTTGTGGTTTCTTGGCCAATTTTCTGATACTATGAATGATAACACAAAAGCTTTTCTTTCACTCATGGTTAGTGTTTGGTTGACGCCATTTATTATCAATCAACTGTGTTTACTCTTAAATAATAATGGCAACAGAACATACCCAAATTACCCTGATCAAAAGTTTACATACCCCAGTTCTTAATACCGTGTATTGCCCCCTTTAACATCAATGACAGCTTGAAGTATTTTTTGGTATTTGTGGATGAGGCTCTTTATCTTCTCAGATGGTAAAGTTGCCTATTCCTTTTGGCAAAAAGCCTCCAGTTCCTGTAAGTTCTTGGGCTATCTTGCATGAACTGCACGTTTTGAGATCTCCCCAGAGTGGCTCAATGATATTGAGGTCAGGAGACTGAGATGGCCACTCCAGAACCTTTACTTTTTTCTGCTGTAGCCAATGACAGGTCGCCTTGGCCTTGTGTTTTGGATCATGGTCATGTTGGAATGTCCAAGTACGTTCCATGCGCAGCTTCCTGGTTGGTGAATGCAAATGTTCCTCCAGTATATTTTGAAAACATACTGCATTCACCTTGCCAACAGTTTTGGCCAAATTTCCTGTGCCTTTTTGTAGCTCACACATGC
The DNA here is from genome assembly GCF_905171775.1 of Rana temporaria. Classification (NCBI taxonomy): domain Eukaryota; kingdom Metazoa; phylum Chordata; class Amphibia; order Anura; family Ranidae; genus Rana; species Rana temporaria. Next base: position 220,407,391 of record NC_053490.1, read on the forward strand.
CCAAAACATCAGCCATCCACCTCCGTACCTTTCCTCATAGACCTTGTTGCGTCCTCTCCAAATGTAGCGTTTATGGTTGTGGCCAAAAAGCTCAAATTTTAGTCTTGTCACTCCAAATTAATTTGTGCCAGAAGGTTTAAGTCTTGTCTCTGTGCTGTTTGGCGTATTGTAAGCGGGATACTTTGTGACATTTGCCTAGTAATGACTTTCTTCTGGCGACTCGGCCATGCAGAACATCTTTCTTTATGTGCCTCCCTATTGTGCATCTTGAAACGGCCACACCACAGGTTTTCAGAGAGTCCTGTATTTCACCTGAAGTTATTTGTGGGTTTTTCGTTGCATCCCAAACAATTTTCCTGGCAGTTGTGGCTGAAATTTTAAGTTGATCTACCTGAACGTGGTTTGGTTTTAACAGAAGCCCTAATTTTTCACTTTTTGATTAGTTTAAACACTGCTGATTGGCATTTTCAGTTCCTTGGATATCTTTTTATATCCCTTTCCTGTTTTATACAGTTCAACTACCTTTTCCCGCAGATTCTTTGACAATTCTTTTGCTTTCTCCATGATTCGGAATCCAGAAACGTCAGTGCAGCACTGGATGAAAGCTGTAAGGGTCTGTCAAGAGTCCAGAAACACATTTTTTTTTTATATATACATATACACGCACACACTCTAATTACAAGCAAACAGATCACAGGTGAGGGTGGTTACCCTTTTAATAGCCATTGTGTCAACTTGTGTGCATGTTATCGGGCCAAAATCGCCTGGTTATGTAAACTTTTGATCAGGGTCATTTTGGTAGTTTCTGTTGCCATTATGATTTTAAAAAGAGTAAACACAGTTGATTGATAATAAATGGCTTCAGCCAAACACTAACCATGAGTGAAAGAAATGTTTTTGTGTTATTCATATTCTCTGAAAAATGGCCAAGAAATCATCAATTTTGCCAGGGCATGTAAACTTCTGAGCACAACTGTGTGTGTATATATAGAGAAGTTTGTCTGTCTAACTACAGAGGTAGTGTGTGCATCTTCTTTATTACGATATCTGTGGTACTGCAGTAGCTGTGTGAGTTACACAAGTGAGAATGTAGGGTGATGAAAACCAGTAATTTCCAGTGGATCGCTTTATCACACCTACAAAGTTTTGTACCAATATTGTCTGGTATTTGGAATGGTTCATAATTCCCTCTACCTCGACTAAGGGCCCTGGGTTCAGCTCAAGAAAAACAGCCCCAAAGCATGATGCTGCCACCACCATGCTTCACTGTGAGCATGGTGTTCTTTTGGTGATGTGCAGTGTTGTTTTTGCACCAAACATATCTTTTGGAATTATGGCCAAAAAGTTCAACCTTGGTTTCATCAGACCAGAACACATTTTCCCACATGTTTTTTTTCAGATGTGTTTTTGCAAAATTAATCTGGGCTTGGATGTTTTTCTTGGTAAGAAAAGGCTTCCTTCTTGCCACTATACCCTATAGCCCAGACATATGAAGAATATGGGAGATTGTTGTTGCATGTACCACATAGCCAGTACTTGCCAGATGTTCCTGCAGCTCCTTTAATGTTGCTGTAGGCTTCTTGGCGGTCTACCCAGGGGCGCTGATAGGCCAGTACAACTGGCCATGTTGTACCGGGCCCGGCTGGCAGGGGGGCCCGGGCAGCCTCGACAGAACTAATTAATTAATTTTATTAAAAAAAAAAAAAAAAATCCACAGCCCTGACCGCTGGTCATCCGTCCACCCAAAGCCCCAAATAACCCCACCCCCCCCCCCCCCCCCCCTCCGCTTTCTACGTGTTTTTTTTTTTTTTTTTTGGGTCTCAGTACCTGCTTGTTCCGTTCGTAGGCGGCAGCAGGACGGGACTATTTCCTCTATTTCGGGCGCGGAAGAGTATCTCTTCTCTCTCCCGCGCCAGCTCCTCTGCAGCTCTGCTCAGTTTGCTGCTGAATCAAGTCCCGGCCAGCGTGTCCTTCCCTGGCGCCGCGGAGTGATTCTTCTCCCTCCACTCTCTTGGCGCTGAGAGAGAAGCAGCGGCAGTTGCAGAAAGAAAAAAACTTTTCCAGGCAGCGAATCCAGGCAGGCAGACAGCACAGCAGCACTACTACTACAGTCAAGGAGGAAGTGACTCTGTCCTGGGGCTAGGAATCGGGATAACAGGTATAAATGTACTTGTTTGGGGGGGGGGGGGGGTCACGAGTGGTAGCATTTAAGGAAAAGGTTTCACTGCAAATAGCCAGGTGAGTACAAAAAGGCATTGAACAGCAAAGGGGGTTCCATGATGGAGAACTATGAAATATGACTTTTCAAGTTAATAGTGCCAGAAATAAAGTTATCTTTAACTTAACTACAAGTTTTATTGTTGGTTTTTATTACATCTTAAATACGTACAAATTAAATATATGGCGTAACAATTCATAGGTGAAGTCACACACTCGTCACCTAAAATTCCAATTTCTTAATATGGTCATGGCAGTTAGAGGCCTGGGGATAATGTTATAATTCTATTCCATAAGTCTTTTCTACTAAAGGGGTTTTGAGTTTTCTAACATTTTAAAAGTGATGTATATACTGGCGGAGTCTGATCAGTGCAGCCAGTCATCCCGGCGCCAATGCCATATTGTGCTGCAGACAGTGCCACCCAATGACGCTAATGCCATAACGCATGTGCTACCTGCTGACAGTACCACCCATGCGACCAATGCCATATTGCGTTATGGCATTAGCGGCATGGGTGGCACTTTCTGCAGCAACAATATGGCATTGGCCGCATGGGTGGCACTGTCTGCAGGTAGCACATACGTTATGGCCCATAAAGCATTTGCTGCCTGCAGGGACAGTGCCACCCACTGTTTCAAGGCGGGGTCTGGGGAGGGGCCAAGGGTGGGGCCAGGGGCGTGGCTGAAGGAGTGATCAGGGGTGGAGCTGAAGGGGGCCCCGTCAGGTATGCTGTACGGGGCCCCATGATTTCTATCAGTGGCCCTGGGTCTACCTGACCGGTTTTCTATTTGTCTTTTCATCAATTTTGGAGGGATGTCTAGTTCTTGGTAATGTCACTGTTGTGCCATATTTTCTCCACTTCATGACAGTCTTAACTGTGTTCCATGGGAAATCTAATGCCTTGGAAATTCTTTTGTACCCTTCTCCTGACTGATATCTTTTTAACAACAAGATCCCTCTGATGCTTTGGAAGCTCTCTGCAGACCATGGCTTTTACTGTAGGATGTGACTAAGAAAATGTAAGGAAAGACCTACTAGAACAGCTGAACTTTTATTTTGGGTTAATCAGAGGCACTTTAAATGATGGCAGGTGTGTACTGACTCCTATTTAATATGAGTTTGAATGTGATTGTTTAATTCTGAACACAGCTACATCCCTAGTTGTACAGTTTATAGGTCACATTATGGCCTCATGCACACAGGACATTTTTACAGCAGCTGTTTTAGGCTTCAGACGTATTTTTCTACAGTCAATAAAATTCCCATCATGTTATCCTATGTGTCTATGCACACACAGGCTGTTGTCAGCAGTTTTTTAGCTGGGGCGTCTTTTGGCTTTAAAAAAACCCCAAAACTAATGTTTTCTGAGATGATTTTTTCAGCTGTAAAAAAACTCTAACGTCAACAAACAAAGATAAACGCTCTAAAAAGCGTCTCACCAGCGTTTTTTTTAATGTTTTTCATCCATTGAAAATGTGTATATATATATATATATATATATATATATATATATATATATATATATATATATATATATATATATATATATATATATATATATATATATATATATATATATATATATATATATATATAAAAAATATATGAAAATCAGGGCAAAATCGCGGGTGCGCAGTATACGCCGATACCCGCTTTCCCGCGCCGAGTTTGAATACTGCGCCGGCATATACCGAGCCCAGTACACTCGTGTATAGTCGGGCAGGCTCGGCTCCTCTCGCGCTCACGTCCTGGACGTACAGGACGTGAGCGCGAGAGGAGCCGAGCCTGCCCGACTATACACGAGTGTACTGGGCTCGGTATATGCCGGCGCAGTATTCAAACTCGGTGCGGGGATCGAGCGAGGAGGACGCCGCGGAAGGACGCCGGACCCGACGAAGAGGACACCCGAAGCTGCAGACGGACGCCGGACCCGACCAGGCCGCCGCGCAAGAAACTGTAAGTACTAAAATCTTTTTTTTTTACAGGAATGTCGGGTCCACTTTAGGGGTGCGCGCTATACGCCGGAGCGCGCAATACCCCGATAAATACGATATATATATATATATATATATATATATATATTACACATTTTTTATTTTATTTTTAAATAAAAACACTATTGCAAAAACTTTAAATGTTGAAAAACTCACTGCAACGCTACTGGTATTTTTATAACGTTATTTTAACGTCCATGAGGCCTTGCGGTGGAAAAAGTTCTGAATTATTTTTTTTACATCACAGAAACCTGATATTTCAACAGGGGTGTGTGGACTTTTTATATCCACTGTATATACAGAACCTTGTCAAGATGTGAATATACTGCTTACTAAAAGTATTTTGTTGCTCTGCTGTTTGATGAAAGTGTTATTTTCATATTGCATAAAGCTATGTTTAATTTCGATTTCATCTCTATTTCTCCAATTAGCAACTTTGCAAACAACAATAGAGCAGCATGAGGAGTGCAGCACTAAGATGAAGCAGCTGCTAGTTAAAACCAAAAAAGAACTGGCTGATTCCAAGCAGGCGGTGAGCAGCTGCGTACTAATGTATAACCTCTCATTTACTTAGCTGCCTTCTGATCTCCCATACCTTACTGATGTTCACTCTTCATTACAGGAATCTGATCAGTTAATAATTCAGGCCTCCCTAAAAGGGGAACTGGAGGCATGTCAGCAGCATGTGGAAGTTTATAAGGTATGAACTGAGGAAATTACAAATTATAAATACATGTATAAACTTTTAATACTTTTAGGGAATTATTTCTCTAAAAATATTGGTGATGATAGTGGTGTTTAGAAATATTTTAGGTTGTGTTTTTGTGGTCTGTTTTTCTTTTTTTGCAATAGGTTTTTATGTATGTAACTTAACTTTTAATCTAGTTATGTTTTCATTGCTATATTTTTGCTGTGTAGATCCAGGTTGCTGAGCTGACATCTGAAAAGCACAAAGTACAAGAACAACTCAGAGCATTGACAGAACAGCATCAACGTGCGGCAAACTTGTACCAACAAAAACTGCTTGCCCTTCAGGAGGAGTGTACAGCAGCAAAGGTATCTAATACATTCCCTCTACACCAGGGCACAAAATTTCAAGTCCTGTAAATGATCATATTTTATTCAGATCATACATGGTATGCAGGGTCGTCTAATGTTAATTGGACCCTGGGCAAACATTTCTGTGCCCACTGTAGAAACACTACAGGAGGAGGTCAGAAAAACTGCAGACATACTACAGGAGAGGACCAGAGAGACTGCAAACATGGCAAGGAGAGGGTCGGAGAGACTGCAGGCATGGCAAGGAGAGGGTCGGAGAGACTGCAGGCATGGCAAGGAGAGGGTCAGAGAGACTGCAGGCATGGTAAGGAGAGGACCAGAGAGACTGCAGGCATGGTAAGGAGAGGACCGGAGAGACTGCAGGCATGGTAAGAGAGACTGCAGGCATGGCTGCTCCGGTGGTTTCTGCAGTTCCGAGGCTGGATGATGTCAGCATTAAAAAAAAATGGTGTGGGTTTCCCCCAAAAAATCCATACTAGACCCTTATCCGAGCATGCAACCTGGCAGGCTGCAGGAAAAGAGGGGGTGGCAAGAGAGCGCCCCCCCCCCCTCCTAAACCGTACCAGGCCGCATGCCCTTAACATGGGGAGGATGCTTTTGGGGTCCAAAGCACCATGTCTCCATGTTGATGGGAACAAGGGCCCCATCCCCACAACCCTTGCCCGGTGGTTGTAGGGGTATGCGGGCAGGGGGCTTATCGGAATCTGGAGGCCCCCTTTAACAAAGGGGACCCCCAGATCCCGGCCCCCCTATGTGAATTGGTAACAGAGTACATTGTACCCCTACCATTTCACAAAAAAGTGTCAAAAATGGTAACAAACACATGAGACAGCTTGGGACAAGTCCTTTATTAAAAAAAAATAATAATTTCAGCGATGTACATCCATTCTCGAGCGGAGGATACAGAGAGAAAACAAAAAACGCAGACATGATCCGCCTCCATGGGATGTTCCCATCGAATGACACTACACCCACCGTGACAGCTTAAATAGCTGAGGGCGGAGCCACCCATCACATGCGTGGATGACCCCACTCCCCTCTGACGCAACGGGGAAACGCTGTGGGGTTACCCAGTGACATGTACGCGTGACACCGCCCCCTCTGACGCCATGGAAAACCCGTTGCAGAGAGGGGAGACGCTGCGTATATAGATTCATTCATATATACTTGGACAACGTATGGAGACAGGGATCGTTGGTGTTGCCCACTGATTTTGAGCTTTATTGCAGGCTCCAGCTAGCTCCCGTCCCAATCTTCCATAGAACAAACACTGTCTAAATTCAACCACTGGAATTCAGTTGCTGTTACCCATCTGTTTTAAATACATCTGGGAACTTGCAATCTCAAGCCCAGATTGATATTGGGCTGCCGTCCATCTGCACCCCCACTCTGACATTTTTTGTTTTCTGTTGTTATTGTCCGATGTACACTTTGTTAGACGCTTGATGTTTTTTTTTTAACCTTGATCATGTTTATGTAGCAATAAAACAATTTTTCATAATGTATCAGTGTATGCAGCCTTTAAAGTCCCATTGAAGGGGGATCCTTCCTTTAGTTCTAGACACCCCCCAGTTACGAAATTTAAAAGAATATTTCACAAAAAAATGCTGTTTTTAAAACTTTTTTTTGCATTGATACATGTCCACTGGGGCAGGACCCAGGTCCCCAAACACTTTTTATGATACCATGCATATAAGTCTTTAAAATTAGCACTTTTGATTTTTTTCCTATAGACTTTTAAAGGGTGTTCCGCGGCTTTCGAATTTGCCGCGAAAAAAAAATCTAATTGTTCGCTATTCGGCGAACACCCGATGTTTGAGTCGAACTTACATTCGACTCGAACATCGGGCTCCTCCCTAGTACCGAGCCTTATGCTGGCCACACGGATCAATTTTCAGACAAGATTATTCAAACGAAAATTTTTCCCGTCACTGTGGTTGAAAACAAACGTTCATTTGAACCCACTAATCAAATAAACGTTCTTAAATTTTAAAAAAAAAAAAAAGTTTAAAAATCTGCAAAACGGTCTAACTTTTTTTTTTTTTTAAATAAAAAAAATATGATCGGAGTCTGATGATATTTATCCGATTCAACCTAATAGTACATACAGTATATCTCTTCTGTCTGTTATTCTCAGAGTGAATTCAAGATTTTACTCCCTAACCATATAGATGGTTATTTAGATTTACCACTGCGTATAGAGATATTTAAGAATAAATTGCCTTTTTTTTTAAACTTTACAGATTAACTAAATTATAGATCACGCTTTTTTTTTTATTTTTTTAAGGTTATTAACCGGTTAATCAAAACTATAATCACCCAAATAATAGATAATGAAAATAATCGTTGCAGCCCTAGTCTGGACCCCGTAACAAAAGTCTAAAAACAGTTGCTTTCTCTGCCACTATGTCTGAATTCTTCTGAAAACATTTATCACTTTTAGAACCTTCAAGCACTACCCTTCTCCCAAGCCCCCCGGCCTCCATCCATGAATCAGAGGTGAAGACTTCAAACCTTTTTGAGTATGAAATGGAGAACAATTAACTGAACCAGATATTGCAGCTGAAGCTGCAGAGAATTTTGCAATCCTTGCATTTTAAAAGCCACAAGCTTTGGCTTCTTGCCAATTGCTCTTCACTGTTTATACGCTGATGCGGACTTGTCTTTGCCAAGCATCATCTGATTATCCACAGCCAAAACCAAACCCCTATGGGCACTACAGTTTGATCTTAAAGCGGAGGTCCGTCTTAAAAAATGTTTTACACAAACAGTCTCCTTTTAAAATCTGTTAAGACATTTGAAAAAAAAAATTTTACTTACCAGAAACGCCTGTTGCTAGGCAGTCGTCCTAATCTGCCACTTCCTATTCCGCGGAGCTCCTCATTCTCTTCCTTTCTCGCCTGTGCTCCTGGGAAATAGGACACGCCTGTGTGTGTCCCAGAAGACAGCCGGCCATTCACAAAGCGCCGCGCTACTCACGCATGCGCAGTAGGAAACGGGCAGTGAAGCCACAAGGCTCCACTGCCTGTTTCCCTTAGTTAGAATGGCGGCCCCGGCCCCTGATCCAATAGATGGATCCACCTGGAGGGGGCCAACATCCCGGGCTCCCTGGACAGGTAAGTGTCCTTATTAAAAGTCAGCCGCTACAGTGTTTGTAGCTGCTGACTTTTAAAGAAAAAAAATTGCCGGTGGAAAACCACTTTAAACTCCCTTTTGGAAATATGGATATCTATTTAACGCAAGGGCCAATCTAAACAAAGCTTTCAATATATAACTTATTAGGCAGGCTGTTGCACTACATTGTTTGTGCAGAAACATTTAGATTTACCAAAATCAGATAGTAACATGTAGCCAATGTAAAAGTCAGACTGTTTATACCAGGGGTCTCAAACTCAAATTACCTGAGGGCCACAAGACAAGTTTTCATATGCCATGGGGGGCCGCATGCAAACTTTCAAACTTCAAAAACAACAGTACTGGTGTCAGCGAGCACATTATTACCACCAGCACTGGTGTAAGGCAGGGTTTGACAAATTTGCTTGGAATCTAGGAGCCAGCTAAAAAAAGTTAGGAGCCAGAAAACGCACCCCGTCCCGACGGGCTTGCGCGCAGAAGCGAACACATACGTGAGCAGCGCCCGCATATGTAAACGGTGTTCAAACCACACATGTGAGGTATCGCTGCGATTGGTAGAGTGAGAGCAATAATTCTAGCTCTAGACCTCCTCTGTAACTTAAAACATGCAACCTGTAGATTTTTTTAAACGTCACCTATGAAGATTTTAAAGGGTAAAAGTTTGTCGGCATTCCACGAGCGGACGCAATTTTGAAGCGTGACATGTTGGGTATGAATTTACTCGGCGTAACATTATCTTTCATAATATTAAAAAAAATGGGGATAACTTTACTGTTGTCTTATTTTTTAATAAAAAAAAAGTGTAATTTTTTCCCAAAAAAGTGCGCTTGTAAGACCGCTGCGCAAATACGGCGTAACAGAAAGTATTGCAACGATCGCCATTTTATTCTCTAGGGTGTTAGGATAAAAAATATATATAATGTTTGGGGGTTCTAATTAGAGGGAAGAAGATGGCAGTGAAAATAGTGTAAAATGACATTAGAATTGCTGTTTAACTTGTAATGCTTAAAGCGGGGGTTCACCCTTAGAGGGCACTTTTTCCCCTTAGATTCCTGCTCGTTTTCTCTAGGGGAATCGGCTATTTGTTTTAAAATATGTGCAGTACTTACCCGTTTACGAGATGCATCCTCTCCGTCGCTTCCGGGTATGGGCTTCGGGAATGGGCGTTCCTTCTTGATTGACATTCTTCCGAGAGGCTTCCGACGGTCGCATCCATCGCGTCACGATCTTCCGAAAGAAGCCGAACGTCGGTGCGCAGGCGCAGTATAGAGCCGCACCGACGTTCGGCTTCTTTCGGCTACGAGTGAGGCGATGGATGCGACCGTCGGAAGCCTCTCGGAAGAATGTCAATCAAGAAGGAACGCCCGCTCCCGAAGACCCATACCCGGAAGCGACGGAAGAAGATGCAGCTCGAAAACGGGTAAGTACTGCTCATATTTTAATACAAATAGCCGATTCCCCTAGACCGAACGAGCAGGAATCTAAGGGGAGAAAAAAAAAAATTTAACAAATGGGTGAACTCCCGCTTTAACTTGTAATACCAACGGCCACCACCAGATGGCGCCAGCTCACATCTGGTGGTAATAACTTGTAATACCAACGGCTCACCAGCAGATAGCACCAGCTCACAAAAAAAAAAAAAACATTTTTTTTTTTACTCTTTGCTCCCCCCACTTCCACCCTGCCTGCGGGCCATTTATAACTGGTCCGCGGGCCGCAAATGGCCCGCGGGCCGGTACTTTGAGACCACTGGTTTATACAGTATGTTCACACACCTGTTTCCAAAAAGCTCAGCTCCAGGAAACCTGAAAATGATCCCTTTCAGTGGGGCTGCATTTGAACTGCAAGGGTTAATTGGTTATTTAGTCTAGGGAAAAATAAAAACGGTTTTACTTATGTGATCATCCGCTCCTGCGGCGCTCTCGCAGACTTCAGCTGTGGACTGTTCCTTGACGTCATCATGTTCAGTGCATGGCTATGGAGCCTACCTTGGTTTTCATAATGTCAGGACCTTAGACCACTGGACCATTGAGGAGAAGTCTAGCAGCATGGAGGATTGGGTAAGTAAACATACTTTAACAAGTCCCCTGGACCTAAATGAGCAATTAACCCTTGTTGCAGTCCGGGCACAGCCTCACTGCAGGGGATGATTTTCAAGCTTCCCAGAGCTGGGCTTTAATATAGGGAGGTGCCTCGTTTAGGGCCGAAACAACTAATCGATTAATCGACAACTAATCGATTATGAAATTAATCGATTACAATTTTCAGAATCGATTAATCGGCCAGTAACATAATGGGGTTAAAAAAAACTAAAATTAGCCCTTTATAGTACAAAAGAGCAAATCGCTACTGTAAATATTACTTTCACTGTCCCACAGTAAAAAAATGAACCCCTTACAGTAGCGATTATTTGCTTTTTTTGTACTTATTTTTGTTTTTTTAACCCCATTTTGTTACTAAACATCTCAGGCCTGGGTCACACCTCTGTTTGTTGGTGCTTTTTGCAGAAACACACTACAGATCATTTACATGTTTTCCTATGGGACATGTTCACATCCATGATTTTTTTTTTTTTCAGCTGCTGCGTATTTGGAAATGGCAAGGACTTTTTAACGCAAAACGGTGCTATTTCGTTTTTTTTGGTTCAATATACTTCAATGGAGAGGCTGCAGAAAAGCATGTAATGTGTTTTTGTGGCAATTTGTGTTTTGTAATCTGCCCAACAACAAATTGGCCCAAAAAAAAATTAAAATGCAAATTTTTTTTTTTTTAAGGCTATTATCCGATTAGTCGATTAATCGAAATAATAATCGGCCAACTAATCGATTATGAAAATAATCGTTAGTTGCAGCCCTAGCCTCGTTTACAAAACAATTGCCATCTCTTAGTAATGTTGGTCTCAGTGATGGATATACAGAACTGCATCTGTGAGAATTCCTCCTGAGTTTTATTATAGCTCAGGCTGAATGAACAGCTCTTGTGCTTGCAGATCTGCTTTTTGTGTTTTTATTTATCTATGGGAATTTTATTGTCTGACTTTTGTAACCATTTATGTTAAGAATGAAGCATTCTTGTGCTCTGCTTAAGCATTTTTTCCACTGCAGACATCTGTTCCCTATTGACCTCATGCATCCTGTTGTAGCCCTCTGAGCCAGTGATGCTTCCCATCCTGCACTCCAGTATATTGTGTTACAACATTAGCAAGGCCTCAGCGTTCACCATCATAGAATACATTAAATAGTTTTTCCTTCTTACAACTAATCAAGATAAATGCATGATCGCGTGCTTTAGCTAACACTTGTTTAGAGACTCAAACACAGGAGAAATAGGCAGATCTGAACATACTGGATCTTGCTTTTAATATATTCGATAAAAGTTCTTCTGGATCTATTAGGCTTTAAATAACCAGATACATTTAAATGAATGTAGATAATTGTCCAGTGTGTTCCCCAAAACAGAAATGCTGGACTAATCAATTAAGTATTATTGTTGACGTGTATTGTACTTTCAGGTATGTGTTCATGCAGGATTTCAGAGTTACTACTAGAAATGGATCATGATAAATATAATAATTTTTATGTATACCCATTGCATAAAAGTCTAGTTTCCCATATGTCCTCTTTCTGGACTAATGGCCGATTTACAACCAGCGCGCTCTGCGAGATCGCATGTGAGTCGCACTGCACTGCAAATCACATGCAATGTCTGTGCAATGCAATTTCGGCTATACAGATAGTATGGCTGATACAGGTATACCCCACTTTTAAGTACATGGGACCAGAGCATGCATGTAAAACGAAAATGTACTTAAAGTGAAATAATACCTTTTTTCACTTCTAGGGTGTAGTGGGGGAACAGGGGCTGTAGTGGGGGTGTCTGGAGCTGTAGTGGGGGTGTCAGGGGCACACTGGAACAGGGCAGGCTATGCTCTCGTAGCTTCAGCTCTTTCTACTGCGGCTGAAAAAAATGTCTGTACAGTACTTGTAAGGCACTTTACATACACTTGCGGGTATGTCCTTACTCGCGAGTGTATGTAAAGTGAGTTTCCTTAAAGCGGGGTATGCCTGTATAGCATTGCAGGGTTTGACAAGTTTGCTTGGAATCTAGGAGCCAGCTAAAAAAGTTAGGAGACAGAAAATGCGCCCCGTCGAGCTTGCGCACAGAAGTAAACGCATACGTGAGTAGCGCCAGCATATGTAAACGGGGTTCAAACCACACATGAGGTATCGCTGCGATTGGTAGCACGAGAGCAATAATTCTAGCCCTAGACCTCCTCTGTAACAAAACACGCAACCTGTAGAATTTTTTAAACGTCGTCTATGGAGATTTTAAAGGGTAAAAGTTTGTCGCCATTCCACAAGCTGACGCAATTTTGAAGCGTGACATGTTTGATATCAATTTAACGGCGTAACATTATCTTTCGCAATATAAAAAAAAAATTGGGCTAACTTTACTGTTGTCTTATTTTTTTTTTTAAAGTGCGCTTGTAAGACCGCTGCGCAAATACGGTGTGACAGAAAGTATTGCAACGACCGCCATTTTATTCTGTAGGGTGTTAGAATAAAAAATATATATAATGTTTGGGGGCTCTAATTAGAGGGAAGGAGATGGCAGTGAAAACACTGGGAAAGCTCCATTAGAATTGCTGGTTTACTTGTCATGCCAGCGGCCACCACAAGAAGGCGCCAGATCACAGAAGGAAGCCTAGGCCTGCAGAATGCCACATGGCTGCGGCCTCAATTCCCAGCCGGCGCGGCCCGATGCAAGCGCGAGGTGGGGTCTCATGGAGACACAGGATGTTGTATCCTGTGTCTCTGTGCTCCCCTGCCGCACCGGCCGGTAATTGAGGCCGCGGCTTTGCTGCCTTCTGCAGGCCTAAGCTTCCTTCCCTGGGCGCCAGGTGCTAATTCTAGTTGCAATTGCAATCGGGCGCGCAGATTTTATCGGACCAAACTCTGACTCTTTTTTTTTTTTTTTTTTGTTCCACACCAAAATCGGATCGCATAGATGTTCACACCCATGCGATCTGATTCATGTCCAAACTGTCACTTCGCTGTTGCAATATGCGAGCTGAAATGAGGTTGTCATTAACCACTTGCAGACCGGAAGATTTTCCCCCTTAATGACCGGGCCATTGTTTGCAATACGGCACTGTGCCGCTTTAACTGACAATTGTGCAGTCGCGCAACGCTGTACCCAAACAGCATTTTTCTCACAAATAGAGATTTCTTTTTGTGGTTATTTGATCACCTCTGCAAGGTTTATTTTTTGCGCTATAAACAATTTTGAATTTTTTTTTTTACTTTTTGCTATAATGAATATCCAGAAAAAATAAATAAAAATGTCTTCATCAGTTTAGGCCGATTATATATTCTTCTACATATTTTTGGTCATTTATTTTTTCGCAAAAAGCGTATATTGATTTACGCAAAATGTATAGCTTCTACAAGATAGGGGATCGATTCTATGCCATTTTTATTATGATGATAATTAATATTATTTTTTACTAGTAATGGTGGCAGTCTGCGTTTTTTTTTTTTTTTTTTAATAGCGGGACTGCTACTTTACGGCCGACAGATTGACATTTAAACATCGATCAGTGCTATAAAAATTTACTGATTTACTGTGTAAATGTCACTGGCAGGAAAGGGGTTAACACTAAGGGGGCGATCAAGCCCTGTAGTCATAGCGGTTGCTCCTTTGTAATAAAGTTGACCTGAATTTAAAAAAAGTTAAAATTTGCTATGTTATATGGAACACTATATGAACTATAAAGGACCAGCCTCCATATTACCAGTGGTCTGGTCTCCCTGCAGCCAATTTCCCATTACTGATCTACCATGTATTGTCCTGCACTGCGTCTTTCTCTGTAGGCAGTCATTATGGTAGAGGGTAAGGCCTTGCTTTTTCATGTCAACCTTGCTAAAGCACACTCCAAATCTTCTGAGACTTGCAATCAGAAGCAGCAGCACTTCAAATGTCACATTGCAGATATATACGAGGCTGTAGATACAGGAATGCACAGGCACATACATACAGTGCATTGCTATTTTTCAGGAGGATTTCCAGAATAAAAAATATAATTCTCAATGTGCTACTTAAACACAGAGATGAAAAAATCCTTATACATAAGTTGTATCTGTTTACCTGCAGCCATCTTTCCTCCTAAAACACAGATCAAAGGATTTTTCTCAGCTCCAGAAGTAGGGGGTGGGAATCTGATGTCGCACACTGCGCAGACTAAAAAAGAGAGAGCTGTGTAACCTAAACCCTGAGTGGAGGGTACACCCCCCCACACACACACACACACCATAGGAAAACATGCACAGCTGAGGCTGTCAATCACCTGGTGTTTTCTGGGGGGGTGTTGCCCAGGATTGTCTGTTGTAGAGCTAACTTAGAAGTGAGTCATTTGCATAGCAGACGAATGACAAAGCAGAGAGAAGTCGGACTAGTTGACTGAGGCAAGTACACACTATAGAAGCATATGCTGTGTGTTTTTTTTTTTCATGAGGTTCACACCCACTTTAAATATGCCTGATTTCTTAATGACGCAAAGGTGAGTCTTTTCCCCTCAGCAATTAAGCAGATTATGTGTTTGTAATACTGTGTTAAGAATGAAGTGTGGAATTAAATAAATAAATAAATCAATCATGCTCAAATAGGTGGACTGAGAACTGAGCGATCAAAAACCGCTAATCACTCAGTTCTCGGTCTTCATTGAGCAGAGGGCTAGTAACTGTCGGTCACCAGCTCTCTGCTCTCCCACTCCAGCACTCACTGGTGGGTTGGGCTGTGGATGGGGAGGGAGCAGCTGGCTTAGGCTTTCGGCAGCATGCAAAGAGGCTGAACCAGCTGCCAGTCAAGCATCTATGTGGATCCCGACATTAAAGTCTGGCCCGGCTGAGTGATGTCAGGCGACCATGGACTTTAGAGCTTTGGCCCTACTTCTCTTTTAAATGAGCATTAAACAACAATGGCAGTATAAGTTTCTAATAAATTCTTCAGTACAGCCACTAAAAAAAAAAGAACATTTAAATATAATAGTGTGATGTGAACTATACTGTAACATGTCTCTTCTTTTATGACGCAGGCAGAGCAAGCTACAGTAACTGCTGAATTTGAAAGCTACAAAGTTCGTGTTCATAATGTGTTGAAGCAACAGAAAAATAAGTCTGCATCTCAAGCAGAACATGAGGTCTTCAGGCAGGAAAGGTAACTGAAATATAAATTAATTGCAATTTATTTATGCTTTAAAGCAGCTATTGTCAACCAATGTTCCTCCAGAGATTGCTTAGGGTTCTTTGAGCTGTGGCTGGTTGACCTTCCATTTGGTAGTGTCTGCATAGTTACAGGGTGACCCCAATGTAAGAGGACATTCTTCCAACTAGTCACCAATATTTCCCAGTGACCGCCAATGAAATGTTTTTTTGCAAAGGTCCTTTGAAAATTACCTTCTGGGCTAAAAATGATTGAGAAGAACTGCTTTTTGAGTATGCAGTTATTAGCATGAAGAGACTCGGGCCAAATCTAGCAAAATAAAGAAATGTAACAAAAAGTAAGATCATGCAAAAAAAAAAAAAAAATATATATATATATATATATATATATATATATATATTATATATAAAATATATATTTTATAAAGTAAGTTCATGTTTTTGTTTTTGGCTTTAGGGAGCACCTGCAAACAATGTTGGATCAAGTAAAAAATAAATTACAGGATGCTCAGCACAGTCTTCAGATGAATACAGCGGAGTTGCAGGCTTTACAGTCTGAACATGACATGTTAGTGGAGAGGCATAATAAAATGCTGCAAGAGACAGTGACCAAAGAAGCTGAACTTAGAGAAAAGTGAGTAATTTTATGATCTCTTATAAATAAAAAAAATGTGTACATTAAACTATGGCAAGCCATAGATTATGCAATTTTCTTTCCTGCCACCACGTGTGGTTATTTTTAAGGCTCACCTTCCTGACCTGGTAATTTTACATTACTTTAATTTTGATAACTGTAAAGGTTCTGTCCAGCTCATTCTCTAGGGTATTGTTTCATCAACATACCCCTGTAAAATAAAACCAATCATCTGTAGACCAAAAAGAAAATAAGAAAGTTAAGAGGAATCTTACTTTTGGGAGTTGCCAATGGAACCAAAGGTAAGGGGAAATCTCTCATGTCCTGTTCTGGTGACAACTGTAAACCTTTTTGGTTTCACCTTTTTGTTGTTTTACCTGATGAAAACTGCCACTAGGGCAGAAAGTGATTTGAAATCTTCCCTACAGATATGCAGGCAGAGTTTCTAACCCCCTCCCCAATTTAACCAAAACTAAAAGAGTAATGTTGGAGTATGTACAACGGAGTATGTAAAGGAAATTTGTACCAACAGAAATGTTGGACTACTGTTGCTTTCACCTGGATGCAAAAAAAAGGGAAAGTGAAACCAAAATGTTTTACAGTTGTCGCTGGAACAGCACATTTGCCAACAACAACTTGCCAGCTACCTCTGGGTTCATTAAGTATATACAGTTGTGCTCATAAGTTTACATACCCTGGCAGAATTAGATTTTGTGGCCATTTTTCAGAGAATATGAACGAAGACTCAAACTTTTCTTTCACTCATGGTTTAGTGTTTGATAATAAATGGCTTCAGCCAATCAACTGTGTTTACTCTTTTTAAATCATAATGGCAACAGAAACTACCCAAATGACCCTGATCAAAAGTTTACATACCCCAGTTCTTAATAACGTCTATTGTCCCCTTTAACATCATTGACAGCTTGAAGTCTTTTGTGGTATTTGTAGATAAGGCTCTTTATCGTCTCAGATGGTAAAGCTGCCCGTTCCTCTTGGCAAAAAGCCTCCAGTTCCTGTAAATTCTTAGGCTGTCTTGCATGAACTGCACGGTTTGAGATTTCCCCAGAGTGGCTCAAATATATTGAGGTCAGGAGACTAAGATGGCCACACTAGAACCTTCAATTTATTCTGCTGTAGCTAATGACAGGTTGACTTGGCCTTGTGTTTTGGATCTTTGTCATGTTGAAATGTCCAAGTAAGTCCCATTCGAAGCTTCCTGGCTGATGAATGCAAATGTTCCTCCTTTTTTTTTTTTTATAACGTACGACATTCATCTTGCCAACAATTTTTTGCAATTCCTTTTATTACCAATGAAAGTTACAGTCCACAGTCAAAGTATGCAATCGCATCAAATATCACAGTTTAAAAAAAAAAACACAGATAGCGTCACATCAGCAGAAAAATGGAACATCATGCCCAGTGTATCACATTATGGATGGTCATGTTAAGCTATTACAGACGTATGGATAGTGGTTAGTGCATTGCACTGGGGAGCCCAACAAACAATTGTATGACAGACCCAAAACCTATATATTGAATGCTACAGAAAAAAAAGAGTGGGGTAACTTAGGTTGGATCATTTTTTAACATAACGGAAAACATAACAGGAAATAATGCTTTCCTAGGGCCTGTTTTTCCGAGCAACGGAATAACGTAAAGGGCTAAATGTAGACAAGCATGTACATCATGATAGAACAGAACCCATTACTGAGTCAGGAAGATGGAGGATGAAAGGCAGCCAGAAGGGGAAGAGGTTATGGGATTGAGTATCCCTAAAGCGGGTAGGAAAGGGGGGAAAAAGAGGGTAGATAAAGAGGGAATGCAGAGAGGGCCTCTCGCCCAACGAGTGAAGTGAAATCCAAGAGGTCATTTCGGTTGTGTCATCTCTTGAAAATAGGCGTCAGTGTACACAAAATGATTCCAAAGACGCCAGGTCTCTCGGAAAAGGTCTCCTCCCGGCTGTGCAAGGTAGCAGTCGACCATGCAGCCCATCTTTCTTCAAATCTTTCATCACGTATTTTCAGAGAGTCCTGTATTTCACCTTAAGTTATTTGTGGGTTTTTATTTGCATTCCAAACAATTTTCTTGGCAGTTATGGCTGAAATTGTAGTTGATCTACCTGACCGTGGTTTGGTTTCAACAGAATCCCTATTTTTCCACTTCTTGATTGGAGTTTGAACACTGCTGATTGGCATTCTCAATTCCTTGGATATCTGATGACTGATGTTCTGATCTACATGCTTCTTCCAACATAGATAATACTTTTTATTATAAAATGGTCACTCAATGTTTACATAGATTTGACAGTCCTAATCTATATAATATTTAGAAGATACCCATTTCAGTCCAACAGTAATTAATTAGACAATCTGGGTAGGTCAATAGTCACATAAAAAAAAAAAAAAATTTATATAAATTTGACAATCACTGTAAATTAATTAAGTCTATGATATTTAGGAATTTTTCAGCCAACACAATTGTAATGAATTTAATAAAAAATACAAACATTTTACAAAATACATATATTTAAAAAAATCTCTATTGAGGGCACTAACCTCGAGTAGTGGCTGTAATTAAAATGGCAATGAGATGCAATAGGATACGTCTAATGGAGCATGTTAAAGGCTGTGGATGATATTGGTATACAGTCAAGGGGCCAGTTAGGAATAAATAAATAAAAAAAGGAGCTGGCAGCAACCTAGGTCTCTAGGCCGATGTCCGCAAATAAGGAGAGAAGGAGCCTCAGAGAAAGAAGAATGACAACGGAGAAGGAGTAGTAGATGATGACAAATTAACAAACTGAAAAGATTCCCGTAGAGCGGTGTGGAGGAAAAAACACTTGACTAATGCAGAACGCAGATAAGATCAGGGAGTTGAAAAGAAAAAAAAGGTGTTTGTGAACTGGAACGGAATTTACAGGATCGGAGCGTGGTGGTAGAGTGAAAGGTTGAGGTGGGGAGGAAAGGACTGGTAAAGGCAATGTGGATTGGATGGCTAATGTTAAAGGAGAAATGGGGCCAAAGCTCTTGTGACCCTTCTCCTGTGGGTCACAGGAGTGCACTTAGTTCTGCACTCTTTTCACCCGTATTCAGTTGATAGCAGGCTTAAGTCCACGGTCGGTTGACATCACTTAGCCAGTATAGGCGCTGGAGGGGCAGAGCAGAAAGCTGGTGACAGCAAGTCACTATTTTTTGCTCACTGTAGATCAAGAACTGTGTGACCAGCGGTTTTTGATCGCTCAGTTCTCTGTGTTGTCTTAAGCTAGGTGGAAGAGACCGGAGGAGTTGTATAAGCAGTGGAGATCAGACTTTTATATTCTACTGGTCTATGTGCAGGGAATCAGACCATAGGCTGCACTATGTAAAGGAGACAAAGGTAATAGGGGACTTCCTTGTGGAATATGCCTTAGTGGAGCTCTATTAACTGGCACAGTCATAGCTCTACACCAAACATTTGTGTTCAGATCTTCAGTAGCAGTTGCTGTTTCATTTGGAACTTTCCAAATGATCACAAGTGTTTGATCCAGTGTGATGAGGCCACAATTTACCCATATCATTGTCCTTTTTCCTATCGGTGATCTAAGGATAACCAAGAATACCAAATGGGTCAGCCCCGTTCAAGGAAATGTTATTGATAACAGTATTTCTAAACAGTATCTTTAAACTTCACCATATACCAACATTTCTTTATTAGAGGAATGCAGTTAATATGTCTTTATAGGCTCTGCTATAAAGCTGACCATAGATGGATCGAAATTTCATCTATAGCTGCTCCAACTTAACAGAAGTTGATTTAACGATTGACTTCTGTTGAACGGGAGTGTGGGAAAACGTTCCTTTGTTCACCGCCTGCCGCGCTGATCAGTGTATTCTGGCAGCAGAGGAGTCCCCACTGTCAGAATAAAATAGCACAGCGTGGAGGATTCCATTGTCCACCTCGTTGGTGTAGATGGAGGTTTGATGTACGGCCTGCATTATTCTATCCAGTCGACATAGAAAAAGATCTTCCAGCAGCACAGTAGACCAACTAGATTTTAAAGCCTTTTTTTGTTTGTTTTTAATAAAATTCAACTTCCAGTGATGCCCAAAGTTGTTCTGTGGTTGGGTCCCTTCTTGATACTCCAGCGGTGACTTTTTAAGAGAAGTGCCTTGGCCACCATTGAGAAGAGGATCCTGTCGC
The DNA here is from genome assembly GCF_905171775.1 of Rana temporaria. Lineage (NCBI taxonomy): Eukaryota > Metazoa > Chordata > Amphibia > Anura > Ranidae > Rana > Rana temporaria. The sequence continues at coordinate 220,427,830 of NC_053490.1, forward strand.
TGGGATGGATTTGAGTATGTAGGTAACTCTCTTGAAAATACACTTTTGGAGACCTATCAAGTGATCTGTTGCAGTTTTGACAACTGTGGAACCTTAAAAAAGATTTTAGGATTTAACAACCTTTTTATTGAGAATACTATTAATGGGTTTATTGTATACCGAATTTGTGTTTTTCTATCATATTTTGTTTTATCCTGCAGGTTGTGTACAGTGCAGTCAGAAAACATGGTGCTGAAGACTGAGCACACGCAGGTAGTGAGTCAGCTCGGTGCTCAAAATGAAGCACAACGCAACAACTTTAGGGACCAAGTGAGGCGTTTACAAGATGATCACAGGAAGACTGTAGAAACTCTGCAGCAGCAGCTGTCCAAAGTAGAAGCTCAGCTCTTCCAAGTTAAGAGTGAAGTTACTGTCACAAGTAAGTCGTGAAACTTTTACCAGTTGCTAAAACTTTGCTGTTTGGAACATCATCCTGTAATCTTGTATTATAATCTTTCATGAACACCACATAAAATTAAGATTGCTTCTTAGATGCAAATACAGACAAAGCATGCATTAAATTGGTAGGTGTGATATCCCGTAACATGCATATAGGAATCATAGTAAATTCCTAGCTGCTTCCCACCAGCAGTGATCTCAAGAAAAAAAGACTGCTTTCACTGAAGTCCTGCTAAACTGGCCAATTTGTAATCAGTCTATGGTCGACTTATGTGAAGAGCACATATTGCACTGGACTATGATTTTAGATTATATATTTTCATTTTTCTTTTGCTATTCGTTTTTTATCTTTTTTAATGAGTAGCACATCAGTTATGTAACGTATTAATATATTATAGTGCACCATTTATTAGATACTCAAAAGTGAAATGACCAAATGGGCATACATTTATTACAAAAAATCATTATACATATAAAAGCTTAGTTCAATAAGAACTGTAAAGAAACAAACTTAGCAGTGTTTGTAATAGCCCTACAAGACCTACAGGAAATGGTATACAATAATATAATAATATTGAAAATTATTAAAGAGACACTTCCGGAGGTATAACCTCCCACCGTTTACATAGTAGATACATCCTGGAAGGAATTGAGGAGCCGTAGACTTGATGTCTGTGTGATGTTAAATACAAAGCTGTGGCTTGACATGTTTCGCGCCTAGTTTAGCGCTTGTTCATAAAGCCTCTATTTAAGTTTGCTACAATGACAAGGAGAGTATATAAGTAAAATGCAAAACAACATTAATTATTCACATTTGTATCAGCAAAATTGTATGTGTAGGCAGACAACGTAAACACATAAGTGAACAGAATATGATTAAACCTTTTATCATTGAAACCATAAAATTTCGTAGGGGATGTACCATCGTCCTATTTTAATATAGATAGAGGGGTCTCAGGGATTCCCCACAAACCCCAAAACTCCAAATGAAAATTATGGGCGGGGAGAACTATACCGGTACTGTTGTGTATAGGTTCAAAAACCTTGGTGATTCACATTAGATAAGTTTAAGAAAAGTTTATTTACATATAAACATCATGAACAAAAATAAAAACTACATCACATTAAAACATATTACAAAAATACAAACTTGACCACAGTCTGGTCACCGGTTGTGCAATCCCATTTCTTAACAAGAGGGGTGGGGTATCGGTGAGAAAATTGCAATCATGAGACCAACAGTCTCTAGTCTCGACTAGTTTCGCTTTCGCTTCGTCAGGAGACGGTCTAAAATATAACATACAACATATATAAGACATTAAAAACAACAACACATCGATGTTTATCTATATCGGGGGTTTATGTGGGAAACACCCCGAAGAGTCGTAAGATGCGTAAATAGGGGAATTTTTGTCACATCATGTCTCCTACCTAGTAGCACAGCGTCCCTTAGCCCCAGAGAGGGGGTCCCAGGCAAACAGTGGATAAGTATCTCACACGTGGACCAAGACCAAGTCTTTGAGGCAGACCTGGATAATAAGGATATGTGTCAATGGTGATGATAAGTTGATTACATATTTGAATCAAAGGGTGTGGTAAGTGTGAAGAAAAGCTGCTTGTCCCCTTGTCCCCACTGTGCATCCCATAGGGCAATTTGTAGCCGCCATGTGCTTCGGCCCGTCCTCCATCTTGGTGTTTCTCGGGGTCCCCCCTTGGCCGTTCCCTGTTCACTTATGTGTTTACGTTGTCTGCCTACACATACAATTTTGCTGATACAAATGTGAATAATTAATTAATGTTGTTTTGTATTTTACTTATATACTCTCCTTGTCATTGTAGCAAACTTAAATATAGGCTTTATGAAGAAGCGCTAAACTAGGCGCGAAACATATCAGGCCACAGCTTTGTATTTAACATCACACAGACATCAAGTCTACGGCTCCTCAATTCCTTCCAGGATGTATCTACTATGTAAACGGTGGGAGGTTATACCTCCGGAAGTGTCTCTTTAATAATTTTCAATATTATATTATTGTATACCATTTCCTGTAGGGCTATTACAAACGCTGCCAAGTTTGTTTCTTTACAGTTCTTATTGAACTGAGCTTTTATATGTATAATGATTTTTTGTAATAAATGTATTTTTATAAAAACGTTACCTCGATTTTGACTATATCCTTACCAGAGTATAGTGCCTAAAAAGTCCATGACTTGCCCATTTGGTCATTTCACTGTTGAATTTATTTAGGACGTGACGCACTTAATACCTGTATGTATCCACATGACCACTACATGTGATGATACATTTGAACTCCTTCTCTTTGAGATTTATTAGATACTAGCTTACCAGTATGCATTTTTTCTGCACCTTTAGCGCAGTTTTTTTTTCTTAGCCACAGCTGAGTGTTCACCAAGGTCCTGACTCCCTCTCTGAGGGTCCAGCATACTCAGAGTATCCCTGTCATAGGGTACCTGTATGATTTTACTTCTGAGGACGCAACCCACTTCACTGTTTAGAGAATAAGGGGTCTCTCACAGTGCACACACTGGAGAGTTACGGATGTGTTCTAAATTGGCTTTAATCCCAACACAAAGATTTGAATATTTAGGCCTAACTGGAAACCATTCAGGCAAGAGTAATCATCCCTCTTGACAAAGGTCTTACTCTGAGGACTCAAGTGGACTCAAGTTATTGACAAATACCTTGATTTGTCTTTGTACGATGGTTCTGGTAAAGATGGTAGCCTCCCTTTTGAGGCAGTCCCCTTTGCTTAGTTTTATTCCAGGCCTCTACAGAAGAATATCTTGGCGTAAAATGACATAGTCATTAGACACCCCAATGTTTTTACACTCCAGCACAAGACTATGTTTTTGTCTGCAGTCCACATTCCCTGCATAAAATATTTTCAGGCGTATTTTTTTTAGTCATACGTGGATACAATACGTGGATACAATCTTCTCCGTAAGGAAACCGCTTACAGGGGGGTGTTTTAAGGCCAGCATTGATTTCACAGACGCTTACCTTCACATCCCAATAGCTGTAGCGTCCCAAAGGTTTTTGCGTCTGGCAGTCAGCTCAGAGGGCAGGATATCCCTTCGGTTTGTCCTCCGCTCCCATGATCTTCACCAAGGTCATGGCGGAAGCCTTGGCACCTCTGAGGATCCAGGGAATCATGATCGTTCCATATCTGGATGATCTGCTTCTATTCGCCAGCTCAGAATATCAGCTGTTGGCAAATCTGAACAGAACAAAATGCCTCTTGCAAAACCTATGTTGGATCCCGAACAAAGAGAAATCAAACCTAATCCCTTCCCAAGTACAGCATCGACTCTATCCAACAAAAGGTCTTCTTGCCAGAAGAGAAAAAGGACAAGATCCTGGGGGCGATAAAGCAGATCCAGACAAGCTCACCAGTAAACGCATGGTCAGCGATGCCAACATTGGATCTCCTAACATCCTCCATTTCGGCCGTTCAGTGGGCCCGCCTCCACTCAAGAGATCTGCAGCAAGTAATTCTCCAAAATTGGAAGCACGAAGAGCCCTGTGCAAGTGAGGAGAAAATTATGGGGGTGGAGGAACAGGTTAAACCTAAGTGAGGGCATACTTTGGGTATTCCCTATATCAAAAAGGCTAACGACAGATGCAAACTCCTGGGGGTGGCGGGACATCATCTGAATGATCATTTTGCCCAAGGAATCTGGACAAGCTCAGACGCAAAAGATCATCCAATTGGAGAGAACTGAAAACAATTTGGATGGGGCTCCTTTGGTTTCAGGAAGAGATCAGGGGCCAACATGCTCAGATCCTGTGTGACAATGCCACGGCAGTCGCCTACGTGGCAAAGCTGGGGGGTGCCAGAAGCGGGGTTCTCTTGTTTTTGGCTGTGGAGATCTTCATCTGGGCAGAAAAAAATCTGGGGTCCCTGTCGGCAATACACCTGAAGGGCAGTCTGAATTGGATGGCCGACTTCCTGAGCAGAAAGACAATTTCCAAATCGGAGTGAAGTCTAAATTCTGAAGTTTTCCAGATGGTTAACTGGTGGGGCAGTCGGGTTGGCCTGTTTGCGACCCACTCAAATGCAAAGCTCCCGACTTACTTTTCTCTTGACAGAAGGGATCAGGCAAGAGGCTTGGATGCACTGGCTCATCCACGGGACTTCGATTTGTGTTATGCTTTTCCTCCCTTCTAGCTAATACCGTTGGCTCTTTACACTTTGGATGTGGTTTGTGCTATCAGGTGTTACCTGAAGTCAACTTCTGCTGTTCCCTCTGTGCTTCTCGAAGGCCCAAGGAATGGTCACCCAGCTTACAGATCTACAATTTCTCAAGTGCCTCCTGGGCTATTCGTCATCAGGCTTCAGTAGCTAAAGTTATATAAAGTAGCTACTTGGTCTTCAGTTAATACTTTTTACAAAGTTGTTTTTTGTTTTGTTTTTACCATGTAAATGTTGGAACAACTGACTGTTTTGCAGGCTGCACACAGTTCTAACCTCTGGTTTAGTTGTTTGGGGCCAGTTGGCTTGTTGCCCTCTTCTCATACGTAGTGTTTTGGGACTTCCCTATCGTAATGGTTATGATGATACTCCGTGTCCCATGATGTATAATAAAGAAAGTTAAGGTTTTTGTTTTGCATGTAAAATCTTTTCTTGGAGTAAATCATAGGAGACAAAGATCCTGCCCCTCTAAATTGTGGTTTATGGCTTGCTACAAAAACAGAAGCCTTGAGAAACTGGCAGGGTTTTTTTTTTTGTTTTAATTACCTGAAGGTGGCAGCATAACTCTATTGTAATGGATAGGAAGATGCACTGTGCCCTGTGATGTACTTCAAGAAAAGTATTTTACAGGTAAACCAAAAATCCCATTTTCCACCTTCATAGTCAAAGGCTATGTGGAAATCATATGGTGCAAAGCCCCAAAAAATCCATTTTGTTTCTAGGTTTTAACTAAACAAAACTTGAAAACACCAAGAGGGTAGAGGTGAATACTTCTGCAAGGCACTCTATGTACTCAGCTGGTGCATTGTGTGGGAGACAAATGAGAACAACATCTGTCTGTGCATGCAAATATTAGCGACGTCTAAAAAGTGTTTGCAGAATATCCTACTGTATTAGTTTGTTTGCTCTGCTGTCATACAAGAAAAAAATATAACGCCCATCCTTGAACATTCAAGTAGCAAAGAAAACGTTAAGGCATTATGGAAGTGCATGAGAATAAAACATCACTGCATTTTGAAATCTAGACAATATTGCTTTTATTTACATTGTAAAATACTTCAAATTAAGGCTCCATGCACACTAGCGTTTTTTATAAGCGAAAAAGAACCACTGGATTAAAAATGCTAATACAGTTTTTGTGCCGACTTGTATAGTAGCATTTTAGCAGATTTGCGTTCGCTGTTAACCACTTAAGGACCCGCGCACGACTATTTGCGTCCTATTTTTGAAGAGGGATATCTCGGTAATGGCAGCAGCCGGTCCTTTAAATGATAATGGTGGTCTGCGCGGCGGATTAGCCGCGAGATCACCGTTATCGGTGGCGGGAGAGGCCCCCCCCCTCTGCCGCTTACCGGAGGCGATCGGGTCCTGTCTCCTGCTAGTCGTGGATGCGAGTGATGGCAAGATGGCCCCCACCTGTCTCCATAGCATAGCAGGGCGGAAGTAATATCAAAATGTCACTTCCGCCCATGCTTCTTAAAGGCACATTTTCCTGTTGTCATTTTTTCACATGACAATTTTTTATTTATTTTTTTATTGCGTTTTAATCTAAATATGAGATCTGAAGTCTTTTTGGCCCCAGATCTCATATTTAAGAAGACCGGTCATGCTTTTTTCTATTGCAAGGGATGGTAAATTCCTTGTAATAGGAATAAAAGTGACCCATTTTTGTTTTTTAAACAGTGTAAAAATTTATAAAATTAATTAAAATAAAAAAAATTTAAGCGCCCCGTCAAGTTTGCGAGCAGAAGCGAACGCATACGTGAGTAGCACCCGCATATGAAAACGGTGTTCAAACCGCACAAGTGAGGTTATCGCCGCGATCGTTAGAGCGAGAGCAACAATTCTAGCCCTGGACTTCCTCTGTAACTCAAAAGATAGAATATAGATATATAGAATTTTTTAAACGTTGCCTATGGAGATTTTTAAGGGTAAAAGTTTAATGCCATTCCACGGGCGGGTGCAATTTTGAAACTTGACATGTTGGGTATCATTTTACTCGGCGTGTGATTATCTTTCACAATGTAAAAATAAATTGGGTTAACTTTAATGTTGTCTTTTTTTTATAAAAAAAAAGTGCGCTTGTAAGACTGCTGCACAAATATGGTGTTACAAAAAGTATTGCAATGACCGCCATTTTATTCTCTAGGGTGTTAGAACCCCAAACATTATATATATTTTTTTCTAAGTCATTTTCTAGCAAACAAAACTGTTTTAATCTTGTAAACACTGAGTCTGAAAAACAGGCAAGGTCCTTTAAAGCGGAGCTCTACCCTAAAGTGGAACTCCCGCTGATCGGAACCCTCCCCCCTCCGGTGTCAGATTTGACACCTTTCAGGGGTGAGGGGGGTACAGATACCTGTCTAAAGACAGGTATTTGCACCCACTTCCGGCCACACACTCGGCTCCCAGTACACAGCGGGAGCCAATCGGCAGGCGTAGCGCGACTAATATTAAAAGTCAGCAGCTGCAGTATTTGTAGCTGCTGGCTTTTAATATTTTAATATTTTAATATTTTTTTTTTCAGCGGAGCTCCGCTTTAAGTCGTTAAAGTACATGAAGGAAAAAACGCTCAAAATAGGTGTTTTAGGAGCGTTTTGGGCTTTTTTTTCTCTGCCAGGAAAACTCTTGCAAAATCTCTCTTCTGCATCTATATGCTAAAGCTTGAAAAATGCTTCTAGCATAAAATAGTGTGCATGGACACATAGGATAACACTATTGGCTTTTAGGAGTTTAAAAAATGCTAGTGTGCATGGAGCCTAAAAATATAAAAGAACTGTCTCAGAATATATGAGCTTTTTCTTACATATGTATTTATGCTGTAATACTAGAGTGGCCATACATGATTGAATCTGATTATTTGAATAGGTATTATTTCCTTAATTAACTTTTTTATATATTTATTTTGCTGATATGACATCTACAATTAAGTGCATGCTTGGGGAAGCTAATGATAGTGACAGAGTTTGGAAATATCAAACACACATGCACTTTCTCTCCCTCACTATCCCTTTCTATTTACATGCAGATCCTACAGGTTCACAGCAGCCTGTGAAAAGCTTAAGAGAAAGAAGACCAAATGACCTTGTGTTGGATTTGTACTCTGTTGCTAGAGAAGAAGGTGAAGGAATGGAAACCACAGACACCGATTCTGTGTCCTCTGCCAACACTCACATAGCTAGTCTGGAGCAGCTACTTGGTTCATCTGATTTAAAAACAGGTAAACACTCCAGTTTTTTTAATAAGCGAATATAAAGAATTTTTCAGCATTGGTGTTTTTTACACTTGTAGCACATGAGTAACTACTTCCCACAAGTCCAATGTATTTACATAAACGGCCCGGTGGGTGCTCTGTTATGGAAGGACGTGCTTGAGCAGCCCTGGTATCGTGATTGCTGTGACCAATCACTGTGGATATTTATGATGCCTTGCTTACTACTATTTGATCTCTGTGATTGGTCACTACAATTACAAGATAACAGGGCCAATCCCAGCAGCCCTGTAACATGTGATAGCTGTGATCAATCAGAGCTTCACAGTAGTTAGCAAGGTTTCATGAACGAAGCTTTTGAAGAGTGTTACCGATTTGGCTGTTAGTTATGATCACTGTATTATGCAATGTGAGAGTAAAATAAAAAATCCCTGATCACCCCCCAGAGTAGTTGATTGACACTATGGTGACATTGCATTGCACTGGTGACTGTATATAAAATATATATATATATATAATCTCACACACGCAGATTGAAAAGTAACTCCTTATTTTAAAAATCGTATTTTATTTTCTATTCATTATTTTTACAAAAAATGAACATGAGAAGAAAACACATAACATGGAGTTTTATTTAAGATTCGATATGTGCACCAGCATTCGCCTGCAGCTTCTGAAGCCGCTTCGCACGAACTCTTGTGGGATGGCAGAAATAACGTCTTGTAGTGGCCCTTCAAGTTCTTCTAAAGTCTTTGGTTTTGTAGAGTAAACTTGTTCCTTCAGCCAACCCCAAAGAAAAAAGTCGCAGGGTGTTAAATCAGAACTTCTGGCCGGCCACTCATGCAGACCACGTCAACCCAACCATCTCCCAGGAAAATGTTCATTCAGCCATTCACGAACAGTAATGGCAAAATGTGGAGGAGCACTATTTTGCATAAAAATCAAGTCTTCAATATTCTCCCAGGTATTGACAACTGACCAGATTTAATCTTGCAGCATAGAGAGATACCTTTTTAGACATTCATGGTTTCGCAAAAGATAAAAGGACCCACAATCCTATCTGTAGTCCTGTCATAGATAAGGAACATACATTAAAGAATTGAGAGAAAAAAGTAACTTCATATGAAAAATGTATAAATAGTTTAAAATAGGGAGTTACTCTTGAACCGTGTGTATGTGTTTATATATATATATATATATATATATATATATATATAAATACTGTTGCCAGATCAAATGCAGTGTCACTATGGTGACGTACCGCTGTGGTGATGATCATGCACAATGGCTGGCTGCTCTTAGACCTCTTTCACATTGAGGCGTGGAGCCGCGGTGACGGTATAGCCGTGCTATTTGTAACGCCCCTATACCGTCGTATTTACCGCGATATTCGGGTGCTAGCGGTGAGGTTTTAACCCCCGCTAGCGGACGAAAAAGGGTTAATACCGCGGTATTACCGTACTTTCCCATTGATTTCAATGGGAAGGCGCGGTATAGGAGCGGTGAACACACCGCTCCTATACCGCGGTAAAGATACGGCTAGCAGGACTTTTGGAGCGCTCCTGCTAGCGTACCGCTTCAATGTGAAAGCCTTCGGGCTTTCACATTGAACACTACAGGGCAGGTTTTTTCATGCGGTATAGCAGCGCTATTTTTAGCGCTGTACCGCATGAAAAACGCCTCAATGTGAAAGGCGCCTAATATGACTGTAGTACTATATACCATAGTTTGTAGACTCTAAAACATTTACACAGACTGAATACGGTGGGGCAAAAAAGTATTTAGCCACCAATTGTGCAAGTTCTCCCACTTAAAAAGATGAGAGAGGCCTGTAATTGTCATCATAGGTATACCTCAACTATGAGAGACAAAATGTGGAAACAAATCTAGACAATCACGTTGTCTGATTTGGAAAGAATTTATTTGCATATTATGGTGGAAAATAAGTATTTGGTCAATATCAAAAGTTCATCTCAATACTTTGTTATATATCCTTTGTTGGCAATGACAAAGGTCAAACGTTTTCTGTAAGTCTTCACAAGGTTGTCACACACTGTTGCTGGTATGTTGGCCCATTCCTCCATGCAGATCTCCTCTAGAACAGTGATGTTTTGGGGCTGTCGCTGAGCAACACGGACTTTCAACTCCCTCCAAAAGTTTTCTATGGGGGGTTGAGATCTGGAGACTGGCTAAGCCACTTCAGGACCTTGAAATGCTTCTTACGAAGCCACTCCTTCATTGCCCGGGCGGTGTGTTTGTGATCATTGTCATACTGAAAGACCCAGCCACGTTTCATCTTCAATGCCCTTGCTGATGGGAGGAGGTTTGCACTCAAAATCTCACGATACATGGCCCCATTCATTCTTTCATGTACACAGATCAGTCGTCCTGTTCCCTTTGCAGAGAAACAGCCCCAAAGCATGATGTTGCCACCCCCCATGCTTCACAGTAGGTATGGTGTTCTTTGGTTGCAACTCGGCATTCTCTCCCCTCCAAACACGATGAGTTGTGTTTCTACCAAACAGTTCTACTTTGGTTTCATCTGAACATATGACATTCTCCCAATCCTCTTCTGGATCATCCAAATGCTCTCTAGCAAACCTCAGATGGGCCCGGACATGTACTGGCTTAAAGTGGTTGTAATCCCACTTTTTTAACTTTTACCTACAGGCAAGCCTATAACAAGGCTTACCTGTAGGTAAGGAGAATATCTCCTAAACCTGCGCGTGGACCAGGTAAGTGCTACACACCTCGTTCCGAGGTAAGTATTTCATAATGAGCTAATATGCGGTGCATATTGGCTCATTATGACTTTTGCCTTACAGGAGAAAAAATAAATAAACATTTTGATGCGGGTTTACAACAGCTTTAAGCAGGGGGACACCTCTACGCCGCCAGGGACTCAGATCCTGCAGTGCCAGTGTGTTACTGATGGTAGCCTTTGTTACGTTGGTCCCAGCTCTCTGCAGGTCATTCACTAGGTCCCCCCCGTGTGGTTCTGGGATTTTTTCTCACCGTTCTTGTGATCATTTTGACCCCAGGGGGTGAGATCTTGCGTGGAGCACCAAATCGAGGGAGATTATCAGTGGTCTTGTATGTCTTCCATTTCCTAATAATTGCTCTCACAGTTGATTTCTTCACACCAAGCTGCTTGGCTATTGCATATTCAGTCTTCCCAGCCTGGTGCAGGTCTACAATTTTGTTTCTGGTGTCCCTCGACAGCTCTTTGGTCTTCACCATAGTGGTGTTTGGAGTGTGACTGTTTGAGGTTGTTGACAGGTGTCTTTTATACTGATAACAAGTTCAAACAAGTGCCATTAATACAGGTAATGAGTGGAGGACAGAGGAGCCTCTTGAAGAAGAAGATACAGGTCTGTGAGAGCCAGAAATCTTGCTTGTTTGTAGGTGACCAAATACTTATTTCCCACCATAATTTGCAAATAAATTCTTTCCAAATCGGACAATGTGATTGTCTAGATTTGTTTCCACATTTTGTCTCTCATAGTTGAGGTATACCTATAATGACAATAACAGGCCTCTCTCATATTTTTAAGTCTGAGAACTTGCACAATTGGTGGCTGACTAAATACTTTTTTGCCCCACTGTAATATACACTAATGTGGTGTGTTTTTTTTTTTTTTTAACCAATGAATTGTAGCCTAATACATTTTGGCCTAATTTTTTATTTATTTTTTCTCAAAAATGAGAAAATTCCACCAAAAGAAAGCTCTATCTGTCTTAAAATAAAATAAAATTTGGATACAGTGTTGCATGACTGAGTAATTGTCATTCAAAATGTGACCGCTCTGAAATCTGAAAATTGGCCTGGACAGGAAGGGTGTAAAAATGTCCGTTATTTAAGTGGTTAAATCAGCTTGAAAAATACAGAGGTACATAATAAATTGTCTATTTGGTTAAAGTCTTTTGTAGATCATTGCTTTATAAAAAAAGCATTGTACCATATTAAGAATTTGTATTAATGCACAAATGCATTACATACCGCCATCCTAACTTCTTCACACTGCAATCTGTGAACCGATCTGGGGGTGTCATTAACAATGTAATTACACCCTTAGCGATTTGCAGAAGACAGTGTGAACTGCTTGGGGGAGAAGGGTGATGCAGGAACTAGCACTGTAATTGCGCTGGTTCCTGTATCGCATCAATGTGAACCTAGGCTAAGAAAGAAATAAGCAGAGTGGGATGAGGGAAAACTATCAGGCGACTCGTCGACTCCTGGAAAATCTTTCCTTTCTTTTTGCTGGGTTTTTTAAATTTCCTTAGTGTGTCTGATAACTAAAGGAAGTGCTGTTATCTGAAAAAAAGAAAACCTTATAGATCTTTCAGATACGAGGTTTCATTTTTATTTGTAACAAGATTTGAATGCAAATATTTTGTTTTACTACTTTTTGTTTTTAGCTGTAGAGACCCCCCAATGGCAGCCTGAAATTTCCAGGGAAGAACTAAACGAGAAGCTCAATACAGCATCAAAGAGTGTGGATCATCTGAGTGGTTTACTGCATGAAACAGAGGCAACAAATGCCATGCTTATGGAACAGATAACAGTATGTCATTTGCTATTATACAATAACCACACTTTTTTTTTTTTTTTTTTTTTTTTTTTTTTTTATATGCTCTAAAGACAGAACATATCTTATGCTCAGAGTATAGTGTGCAATTTGAGGTGGATATAATTGTTTGCAAAATTTTGAAGAACAGAAAAGCATGATGCTGTTTGCGATCAACCAATATCTTACTGTTTTATTGTTATATTTGGGGGCTTGTTTCTAAAGCAGTTATTCTGACATTCACCAAACACAACTGCTGGTAAATATTCCTGGTGTAAGAAAAAGAATGGGAAGGTTCCCCAGTGGGGCTTTGGACAGCAGTGTAATGTAGTTGAAAAATTAGCAAATGCATAGCAAAAAGGGGTACATTTATTATAATTGTACAGGTATCACAATGAATGAAGTTACAACATTTAGAAGGCTGGCCAATAGGTAAAATACATAATCCACAATGTAGCTTATATTCAAGTTTACACAATACTGTGCACATTGTTGCACATCAGATTGCTGAACGTGGTGGAATCCCCGATGCTTTTCGACCTCTGTAGCGGTCATCATCAGGGGTAATTGGCTCTATAAAACACATTACATAATTTCAGATATAGGAAAACCATCATCATAAGTCCCATTTGGGGTCTAGCATGATGAGATATTTACCGCTGAAGTGGAGTGGATGGTCTCATGGCCAGATGGGTTGTGAATCGCCGGGTGATGAGGATTTTAATTACCGTATAGTGATTGATTTACCCCCAGTGGATGCTTGGTGAAATGTTTATTTTTACAAATTTATAAATATGATCTTTAGGGTTTACACTACATGGTCGCGCGACATGAGAAATTCAATTGAAGTGAATGAGAGCCGTCTTAAAGCGGATGTTCCGCCAAAAAAAAATATTAAAAGCCAGCAGCTACAAATACTGCAGCTGCTGACTTTTAATAATAGAACACTTACCTGTCCTGGAGTCCAGCGCCGTCCGCAGTAGATGACGAGCGATCGCTCGTCACCCTGCTGCTCCCCCCTCCATCGACGCTGAGGGAACCAGGCAGTGAAGCGCTGCGGCTTCACTGCCCGGTTCCCTATGGCGCATGCGCGAGTCGCGCCGTGCCCGCCGATTGGCTCCCGCTGTGTGCTGGGAGCCGAGTGTTCCCAGCACACAACGGGGGGCGACAGGATGTGACGCAATGCCTGTCTATTGCCCGTGAATGCCGGGCCGGAAGTGGGTGCAAATACCTGTCTTTAGACAGGTATCTGCACCCCCCTCCCCCCTGAAAGGTGTCAAATGTGACACCGGAGGGGGGGAGGGTTCCGATCAGCGGGACTTCACTTTAGGGTGGAGAACCACTTTAATGTATACTACTGAAGTCGCTCCGACTTCAGAAAAGGTTCCTGTACTACTTCAAGGCGACTTTTAGGCAACTTGTAGGTAACTTATACTCAAAGATTTCAATGGAAGTTGCCTCCAAAGTCGGATCACTGTCTTAACTGAAGCAACTTTACATGAAGAGAAATAGTTTTCTCAGGCAAACCCCTCCCTCCCACAGAGCTGTTTATTGTTCGATTGGCCACTGGAAAAATTGCCTGTCCTTGAAGCAACTTGAAGTGTGAACTGGCACTTATTGTAGATGTCGTCATTTATACTGTACAGACATTACAAAGCAAAAGATCAAAAGACAACACAAAAAAGCAGGGGACTTAAAGCAATTTTAAACCCAAAAGCAAACATTTGTTTAGCATCTTGCCATTTCTTGGATGTGAAAACTGCATTCATGTTATTTTTCAGGCTTTCTTCTATTTTTTCATCCTGTGATCCGGCTGAAAAAAAAACACTTTTTCTGGGGGATGCTTACAATGATTCGATTTTATTTATTTATGTAAAACCTCTCTCCCCCCCCCCCCCCCCCCACATTTAATGATTGATAATATTTTAAATTTTTGGTTTTGGGTTTAATACTGCTTTAATACACATAGCTACTTGTATCTTTCAGCTGAATGGATGAAAAAGATTCCTTGCCCAGGCATAACCCCTTTCAGCTCAGCTAAGCCTCCTCTGACCGCTAAGCCCCTTGCTGTCAGAGGAGAGAAGACAGATTGTAGAAACACACAAAGTAGAAACCACGATCTGTCATCTCTCCTAGTTGGTCCCATCCCCCTACAGTTAGAACTGTGGTCTCCAAACTGATGCTCGAGGGCCGGATGCGGCCCTTTGCTTGCCTTTATCCGGCCCTTGGGGCACTATCCCTCCCACTAATATGAGACATTATTCTGCCATCTGACACCGATGATGAAGCACCATTTCTCCCACTGACGCAACTAATAGAGCACTATTCCTCCCTATGATACCAGCCATAATGGGGCACTATTCCTCCCCCTAATACCAGATGTTTACTAACAATGATGCCAGGAAAATTTCTACTCCCGCTGGCCAAAGTCCGGCCCTCCAAGAGTCTGAAGGACAATAAACCGGCCCTTTGTTTTAGAATGTTTGGAGACCCCTGAGTTAGAACACACAATAGGGAACACGGTTAACCCCTTGATTGCCCCCTAGTGTTAACCCCTTCGCTGCCAGCGATATTTACATAGTAATCGGTGCATATTTATAGCACTAATCGCTCTGTAAATGTCAATGGTCCCAAAAATGTGTCAAAAGTGTCTGACCTGTCAATCGCAGATCACCGCCATTACTAGTAAGAAAAAAAAAAAAAGCGCCATAAATCTTTCTCATAGTTTGCAGACGCTATAACTTTTGTAAACAGAAAAACAAATCAGCGCAATATACACAAAATATCAAGCAGCTGGACACTAGGAGTCCAAATCAAAAAATTCTTATGACAAATATACAAAAGGTAGTGCAGCGCTAATAACAAGTCCATAAAAGGTCATCCACGTGATCTTATAAGTGACCGTATATAAATATCATGCAGGTGATGAGCGTGGGTATAGTGTGACACCTCCACCAATAGCTGAACTGGCCGCTCACCTCACAGAGTGGACCCTCCGTTAGATAGGGTCAAACACGCTTTCCCATGAGGGTGTAATCATAGGCAATGCTCCAATAGGAACCAGGCAATCAGATCAGCAGATGATACCAAATCTTCCAGGCGAAACAGCGATGAAAGCAAATTGTGGATGGCTGCGGGTGACGTCACGCTTTTCCCCACCGGTGGGGAAAGGCATGACGTCCCCCGCAGCCATCCACAATTTGCTTTCATCGCTGTTTCGCCTGGCACTGGCTCAGTGCCTTTTGGCTTTGCCAAAAGAAAGCTCTATTTATAGGGAAAAAAGGACATCAATTTTGTTTGGGTGCAACATCGCACGACCACGCAATTGTCAGTTAAAGCGACGCAGTGCCGTATCGCAAAAAATAGCTCGGTCATTACGCAGCCAAATCTTCTGGGGGTGAAGTGGTTAAAGGGGTTGTAAAGTCTTCTTTTTTTTTGTGTCATTTAAAAAAAAAAAAAATCATACTTTCCTCTTCTGTGGTGCTCCTGGCTGCTCCTCTTCTCGAGTGCCCTGACAGAGAAGCGCTTTCCCTGGGGTCACTCGTGCGGGTATGCTCCCGTGTCCTGCTGCTGCATTTATAGACACAAGACAGCAGCTGGTGTGCTCGTCTCCGTTGCTGGAAAGACCGGGTTTAAGTTATTAAAGGGAGGGTTTGGGGCAGTGGCGTCGCGGGGCGGGGGGCCGTGTTGTCCGCACCATCCTGACTGTAATTAAAGCCTGCTTCCTTTTGCCATTTTTTTTCCTTCAGCCAGGACACACCTTACTGCTGCTCAAGCCTGTCTCAATCTGCTCTCCACCCGGGCGGCACAGCTGCACACTGTCGGCTTGAGATTGGGGGGGATGTCCTCTGCCGCTCGAGGTGAAATGTTGTGAGGGGGGGGGCTTGCATGATGAGGTTGTTTTTGCTGCAGGTCACAGCTCTATCATATGGAGGGGGTGGTTTGTTCGGGGGGGGGGTCTGTACTAATGGAGGGGGCAGTGGCGGTTCTCTAATTGGGCAAAGAAAGCGGTCGCCTAAGGCCTCGCGCTTTCAGGGGCCTCACGGCCGCCTAATTTGCCTACTGTATGTGATGGAATGGGAGGGAGTGTCCCCAAGCTGGCAGGGTGAGCCAGCTTGGGGACAGAGGCTGGTAAAGGATTACCGTCTTTCGTATAGAGCGATGTCTGCTGCAGATGAAAGGTGGAGCTGCTGGCTGCTGCTGAACCCGCCAGGAGGTAGGGGCGGACTGGGCTGGGGGGAGGGGCAGGAAGGTCTCTGATGCCTCGTAAAAATTGCGTTATTTTTTTTTTATCGCTTGAATTATTTTTCCCATTATGGGCGCGATGGGGCCTCATGTCTAAGTTTTGCCTAGAGTTTCCTCTGGGCGGTGGTTTGTTCTTCGGGGGTCTGTACTAATGGAGGGGGGTGGTTTGTTCTGGGCAGTGGGGTCTGTACTAATGGGGGGGGGGGGTTGGTTTGTTCTGGGGGTCTGTTCTAATGGAGGGGGTTGTTTTTTCTATGGAGGTCTGTACTAATGGAGGAGGGTGGTTTGTTCCGGGGGGGGGGGTCTGTACTAATGGAGGGGGAGTTTGTACTAATGGAGGGAGATGGCTTGTTCTGTGGGGGTCTGTACTAATGGAGGGGGGTTTGTTCTGGGGGGGGGTCTGTACTAATGGAGGCATGTTGGTTTTGTACTGGGTGGGTCTGTACTAATGGAAGGGGGTGGTTCGTTCTGGGTTGGTCTGTGCTAATGTAGGGGGGTGGTTTGTTTTGGGTCGGGGGATCTGCACTAATGGAGGGGGATGGTTTGTTCTGGGGAGTCTGCACTAATGGAGGGGGGGATGTGGTGCCTATATTTAAAAAGGGAACAAAGTCTTTACCAAGTAACTATAGACCTGTTGGTTTACCTTCTATAGTTGGGAGAATACTGGAGAGATTAATAAAAGACCACATAGATAAGGTCTTGCTGGGAAAAAAACTATTTAAGCAGCAGACAGCATGGATTCATGAAAGACAGAAGTTGTCAGACAAACCTGATTTCCTTTTATGAAGAGGCTAGTAAAACCTTGGACAGAGAGGCGGCGGTGGACGTGATATACTTGGATTTTGCAAAAGCGTTCAATACAGTTCCACACACACGGCTTATGTGTAAGGTAAAGTCTACAGGATTGGAAATATTTGTTGTTTGTAAATGGATAGAAAACTGGCTAAAATACATAATTCAGAGAGTAGCTGTGAATCATTCTTGCTCTGAACGGTCTAAGGTTATCAGTGGTGTACCCCAAGGTTCAGTGCTGGGACCCTTACTTTTAAATATCTTTATAAATGATATTGGGTCTGGGATCAAAAGTAAAATTTCTGTCTTTGCAGATGACACCAAGCTATGCAGTGGAATAACGTTCTTACAGGATGTCTCCAATTTACAAGCCAACCTCAATGCTCTGTCTAATTGGGCGACTAATTGGCAGATGAGGTTTATTGTTGATAAATGTAAAGTTATGCACTTGGGGGCTAAGAATATGCATGTGTCATACATACTGGGGGGAGTACAACTAGAGGATCCGTAGTGGAGAAGGATCTGGGGGTTTTGGTAGATCATAAGCTCAATAATGGCATGCAATGTGTAGTCCCACAGTGATGTGAACATGCCAAAATCAGCGAAATTAAAGGAAGTGTCCAATAAATGAAATAAATCCAAATTCCGTTAGTATTGCTGGGACAATAGTTGAATTGATCAAAGTTCAAGCTGACCCAAATGGCACACGGCAGGGTTGTCCGCTTTCCTCCCTGATTTTTATTCACACTGGAGCCTCTTCTGTGCAAAATAAGGGCGGATGCGGGAATATACGGGTTCCAGAAATCATCGGGTATCCACAAGGTGGCCGCTTTTGCAGACGACCTGATCTTTTTCCTGACGGAGCCGCTTACCTCCCTCCCGAACTTGCTCCGCTCGCTGCAGGAATACGGGGACCTCTCTCTCTTTCAAATTAACCTATCTAAATCCTCAATACTCAACGTAACAGTAGGGAGGGACATTGTTCAGCGACTACGCTCAACCTTCCCGCTAAGGTGGGCATCTGGTTCCATTCGATACCTGGGAGTCTATATCACCCCTGACCCCGCAGACCTTTACTCCACTAATTTTGCCCCACTGCTTCTTCGCCTAAAGGCGGATTTACTTTGCTGGCACTCCCTCACGTTGACGTGGTTCGGCCGTTGCAGTGCCCTCAAGATGACAATCCTACCGATAGTCTTGTACCTGCTGCAGGCGCTTCCTATCCGCCTCCCTCCGGTGTTCTTTAAGCGCATTGACTCCATGTTTCGGGAGTTTGTCTGGTCTTTCCGCAAGCCCCGCATTAAACTCCAACTTCTCCACCTGGCTAAGGGCAGGGGGGGGGTTGGCCTGCCGGACGTGAAGGCTTACTACAGGGCGGCCCACCTCACCAGGTTGGTGGATTGGCACTGCCATGCGGAAGCAAAGCACTGGGTAGCGATGGAGATGGAGGACTCCAGTAATACGGCTAGGAGCTGGCCCTGGATCGCTACTTCTTTGCCGAAGAATCTGGTGGCCCATCCTACCTTGGGCAGCACGCTCTCGGTGATCAGGGAGGCTTTTTGGCACTCCTTGGTGTCTCCGCTGCCCTCCCCAATGGTCCCGGTTTTGGGAAATCCGGACTTTCCGCCTGGCCTCCAGAATCCCCACTTTAAGCGTCTATCGGCTGGACGTCGGCTTCACCTGTGCGAAAAAAGGGGTAGTACTACACTAGGTAGTGACATGGCGGACTTTCAAAAGCAATCACAGGGACATTTTGAGTTATATAAAAAAATAAATTTAATTACAAAAATACAAATATACAAATAAATTCCAATAAATGTTGAGAGAAATACATAGATACATATAAGCAATATATTTATCTTCACCTGTGCGACTTTCTGGGGCCTGACAGGCATCTCTCGCCTGAGGCTGGGGTGTTTGATACGGAGCCACCGCTGGACTTCTGGAGCGGCCTACAGCTTCGCAACTTTCTGCGTGGTTGCCTGCGCCAACGGGGTATCTCCCGCCCCCTTACAGAATTGGAACATATTTGTCACCGCAGAGAACCGGTGCGTCACTGCCTTTCGCTTGTTTACTCTTCCCTGTTCCGACCAGCGGACGGATTCATTCCTCCCTTCCTCTCTAAATGGGAAGAGGAGCTCGGCTCTACCTTCACCGACACCCAGAGGGAGAGGATTCTCCATTTTGCTCAGAAATCCTCCATAGCCACTAGAGTGCAGGAGACATGCTACAAAATCACAACCAGGTGGTACAGAGTGCCTGCTGCCCTGCATCGTTTTTTCCCACAGGTCTCCAACCTGTGTTGGCGCTGCGGTGGGGCGGAGGGGACGATGCTGCACATCTTTTGGGCCTGCCCCAAGCTCTCCCCTTTCTGGCTCGAGGTGACCCGTACGATTGAACACTTGACTAGTGCTTCCCTGGGGGGGAATCCGGCGGCCTGTCTGCTTCATCTATCGAAGAGACCTGTCAAGAAATACAAAGCATCTCTCACTATCCAGCTCCTGAACGCTGCCAAGGCGTGCATCCCCCTCTGTTGGAGATCTGAGAATCCCCTGGCTAAGTCCCTGTGGTATGCAAAAGTTAATGAACTCAGAAATATGGAAGATCTCACTGCCACCCTGCATAACAGGGAGGAGGCCTTCCGGGAGACCTGGAGACCTTGGCATCACTTCATATATACGGACGCTTACCTCCAGGAGGTGGCGCAGTCTGTCTGAGCCTGGTAGGCGCTCACCGTCTCCTGGTCGGAGTGTTCTGTTCTGTTCTATCCTGCTTTCCTCACTTACCTGACCCTGCTGTTCTTGCTCTTCTCCTTTTCCCCTCTCACCCACCCTATTCCCCCTGGGCCCCTTCCCTATGCTTTTCCTCCTCCTCACCCTGCCACATTTGTCCAAACATGGGCGATTTAGCCAGATACGGAGCATATCCTGTTGAGCATTACTTTCTCGGTTGCCCCGTGTTTGGACCCTCTCCGCCACTGGGTTGCCTTGCTTCCCATGCCGCTACAAAATATATAATTACTATCATCTGTGTAGAATATTATGCACTGCAGTTAGCTCTCGGTTATATGTATTATGGTTGAGATACTTATAAAGCTGTACACTTTGCCATTATCTAGGCCCTGAGCCCTTGACCGCTTACCTCTTCGCTGTGCTAGGCCGGTGTATCTACAGCTGTTCTCTTTCTGTTGTAGTCATTTTCCTTTTTTGACCATATGCATTCATGCGATTTGTTCTTTGCAATGTATACCTGCTATATGTGGTGATTGTCAACTGTATTTTGTTTGATAATAAAAGCTTGAATTATAAAAAAAAAGTTCAAGCTGACCCTTACCAGAGGTATAGATCCAGAAGGATCAAGCTGGGCAAAAAGGTAATAACCAATTGTTGGTCCGAACCAGATATACTTCAGCCAAGAAGCTCCAACGTCATTTAGTCACAGCATAACAGGAGAAAAAAGGGAAAAACAAATAGTGCAATATCATATGGCAAAAGACATAAACACTCTGACTTTTTCCCAGTGAATACTTGACAATCGGTGTGAAGTGAGATAGAAGACCACCACCATAGAAGCACACTGACCCTTACCAGAACTTAGCGACCCTCAAGGGATCAATTAGACATGGAAGCAGTGTGATGCAGCTGTTAGCAGTGTGGCATCCCAAGCGCGTTTTCCAAAACAGGGGTCAGATGGCCAAGTACCAATAAAAAATAAACGGGCTCACATAGTGAAATACCATCAAGAATTTAATGTAAAAAGTAAGTAGAACACTTACACTTAGATGTTTTAAAAACAGCAGTAAAATCAAGTAGCCGGCCGGCAAACAAACGAGATACGTCCTCGAACGCGGTGACGTCAGCACGTCAGCCTCCCAACGTTTCGTCTTCAAGAAAAATATATTAACTAATAAAACTCTCATTAAAAACTGAGAGTATCAAGAGGCGTTAGTCCAAAGCCTAGCCCCAAAGAGGAAAAACATTAGTGGGAATTTCCTCTTTGGGGCTAGGCTTTGGACTAACTCCTCTTGATACTCTCAGTTTTTAATGAGAGTTTTATTAGTTAATATATTTTTATTTTATACACCGCTACCGTTTGCCCCATTATGGGTTTAAAGTTAGGCTACTGGGATAATGTTCACATCATTGTTCGTTGCCAAGGTTTGGCATAGGGTAGCCTGTTCATATGAATGTGTATCTAATTCAATTTGTTTGTATGCACTTATTGTTATGCTGATGCCTATGTGTAATATTTTTACAGGTGCTTATCTTTATGCTTTCATGTCAATCATTAAGCTTTAAGTTATGCCACGTATTAAGTTTAGACCATGGGCCTGTGTCATAATTTTTACATGTAATTGTGATAATTTTTTATTGTGTCGCTTCTATCTGGCGACGGCAAGCCTGCTTTTTAATTTTACATCCCATCCGGGCTTTCTAACTTGAGTCCCCTTTGGTGCCTTTAAATTTTATGGCTCATAATGCGGTCTAAGTTATCCGTGCTTTTTAAGCATTTCTATTACAGCCTTAGTCTTGTATTACCCCCCCCCCCCTCCCTCTTTCACCTTAAATTATATGTATTAAAGTTTTTTCTGTGTCGTCCGCGCCTTCAGTGCATTTTCCATTAGCCTGTATTTGCAGCAGCATTCGATTCAATGAGTGAGTGCTTTTGCCCTTACGCCTTCCCTGGTGTAAGATGGCGGGCTTGCATTCGTCCAGGATCTAGATTCGACACACCCCCCCGCCCTCCACTTGTGTACTGAACGCGGTGACGCGGTACGCATCCTCATCCCCGTGACCAAGTCTTCCTGAAGACGAAACGTTGGGAGGCTGACGTCACCGCGTTCGAGGACGTATCTCGTTTGTTTGCCGGCCGGCTACTTGATTTTACTGCTGTTTTTAAAACATCTAAGTGTAAGTGTTCTACTTACTTTTTACATTAAATTCTTGATGGTATTTCACTATGTGAGCCCGTTTATTTTTTATTGGTACTTGGCCATCTGACCCCTGTTTTGGAAAACGCGCTTGGGACGCCACACTGCTGACAGCTGCATCACACTGCTTCCATGTCTAATTGATCCCTTGAGGGTCGCTAAGTTCTGGTAAGGGTCAGTGTGCTTCTATGGTGGTGGTCTTCTATCTCACTTCACACCGATTGTCAAGTATTCACTGGGAAAAAGTCAGAGTGTTTATGTCTTTTGCCATATGATATTGCACTATTTGTTTTTCCCTTTTTTCTCCTGTTATGCTGTGACTAAATGACGTTGGAGCTTCTTGGCTGAAGTATATCTGGTTCGGACCAACAATTGGTTATTACCTTTTTGCCCAGCTTGATCCTTCTGGATCTACACCTCTGGTAAGGGTCAGCTTGAACTTTGATCAATTCAACTATTGTCCCAGCAATAATAACGGATTTGGATTTATTTCATTTATTGGACACTTCCTTTAATTTCGCTGATTTTGGCGTGTTCACATCACTGTGGGACTACACATATCACTGATCTTATGGTTATCATACCCATAAGGCTTATAGCGCAACTCCTTCTTTTCATCATTTGTCTTTATGTTGTATAACATCTTGAGTTTGCTGCTTTTATATTAAGTTTATTTTGGTACGCGCATTTTTCACTTCTTTACAATGGCATGCAATGCCAAGCTGCAGTTTCCAAAGCGAGCAAAGTCCTTTCTTGTATTAAGAGAGATATGGACTCCAGAGAGAGAGATATCATTTTGCCCCTGTACAAATCATTAGTAAGATCTCATCTGGAATATGCAGTTCAGTTTTGGGCACCAGTTCTCAAAAAGGATATTGGGGAACTGGAGAAAGTGCAGAGAAGGGCAACCAAACTGATAAGAGGCATGGCATGGATAAGAGGCATGGAGGAGCTCAGCTATGAGGAAAGAATGTATTCACTCTTGAGAAAAGGAGATAAAGGGGGGAAATGATCAACATTTTTATATATATATATATATATATATATATATATATATATATATATATATATATATGTCCATATAGTGAACTTGGTTTTGAGTTATTCACTTTACGGTCAACACAAAAGACAAGGAGACACTCTTTATGTCTAGAGGAAAAGAGGATTTAATCTCCAAATATGGAAAGGTTTCTTCACATTAAGAGCTGTGGAATAGACTCCCTGCAGAGGTGGTTCTGGCCAGCTCAGTAGATTGCTTTAAGGAACGGCCTTGTATACTTTCCTAAATGTACATAATATAACTGAGTACTAACATTTATAGGTAAAGTTGATCCAGGGAAAATCCAATTGCCTCTCGGGGATCAGGAAGTAATTTTTTTTTTCCTTTGCTGTAGCAAATTGGATCATGCTCTGATGTTTTTTTTTGCCTTCTCTGGATCAATTTTGGGTATAGAATTGGGTATATGGGATTGTACGATATATATATATTTTTTTTATGGTTGAACTGGATGGACTTGTCTTTTTTTCAAACTGACTATGAGGGGGAGTCTGTACTAATGGAGGGATATGGTTTGTTCTGTGGGGGTCTGTACCAATGGAGGGGGGGTTTTCTGGGGGGATCTGTACTAATGGAGGGGGGTGGTTTGTTCTGGGGGGTCTGTACTAATGGAGAGGGGTCCGTACCGAGGTGGGTGGTCTATACTGATGGAAGGGATTTAATGACACCCCAATACATCGGCAACCTCACCTTTTTGCATTTGTCAAACCACATGATGCTGTATCAGTGTGGTTTGGTTGGGCACGGTTTTATAGAAGGGTCAGACTTTATTCCCCACATTTCTCCTGGGTAGGGCAGCCCATTGAAATGTGCATGCATAGATTTGAACCAAAGACAGGGTTTCCTTGTACTGTGCACTAGGTTTCGGGCTATAAAAACAATGCAGTGTTTGACACAAAAGCAGATACATGTGCGTAGGAATGGGAGTTTTTCACTTTGTGTTATTCTCCTTTTGTACTCGTATCTTATTGCATTTGGCACATAAATAATACTTTGAATTTGGCTGTCTTTGCCCATCCAAACTCGCAATCGTGACCTAGTTTCAACATGCCATCCGGCTGACACACTTCCACCAGACACACTCAAAGAACACAGTCAGTACCTGGGTAAAGCGGCTTCGATATTTTGGACACACAAACCCCCATGACTTCTACACCCATTCCATGAAGAAATTTCCTTACATTGTCTAGACCTGTAATACAAGTTTCTGACACAAGGTGGCTCAAGCTGTTATGATGCAGGCTCTTTATTGCAGGAGATCCTCGCAATGTCTCTTGTAAAGTAAAAGAAACTTGCCTGCTCGTGAGGACATTTCATGGTCTATGAATACAAGCCCTGTGTCCTGTACTGTATAATTAATTTAAAGTTGATTTTAACCACTTCTTGCCAGACATACCGTACGTATAAAAGCATTCGGACAGGGGGTGGTTATAACCAAGATCATGGCTGCAGACACGATCCTGGTACAGTCGGGTAAAAGTGATCTGGTTGGCTGTAAATGCTGCCGTTTCACGTTTGTGAAATTTCAAATCCTGACATGTTTGGTTTCTAGTGCTCAACACATCATCATCATTTATATTTTAGGAAAAAATTGGGTTTTCGTGTGTGTTTGCACTAAAATTAATGTAAGTGTGCCAGTTGCAACTGCCCCAGGAAGTTCCTTTAAAATATGGTTGAGCTAATGATCATGGTTTTAACTATATAATGTGCAGATTTATATGCTGTTATTCGTGTCGCTATTTAATTCAGGAGAGCTTTGTAAATGTATTTTGCCTTGGGGTTTACATACTATGGTTGGCATTTATTCCTGAATATGAGGGTAGCTTTATCCATTTTCTTTTATCCTGTCCGTATTCCTCATTACACTATCCTCCTTAGACCACTGCTATAGGCAACCTTAACTGATTGTAGTCTTCTGTAATTTTGACAATGTACCAGCCCTTGCGAACAGTATAAACACCTTCGTTCTGAATCTATGTATATAGTAACTGAAGAAATTTATAACAAAAAGCAAAACTTATATTTTTTTTCCTTTTTTTTCATTTTGGATAGAGTGCAGAGGAATTAGAACATCTGTCGGTTTTTATTGCTGCCTGTGCCCCCCTTCAGGAGATTCACTCGCTCTATTTGTTCTATTTACCATTATCATTGAAAGAAAGTAAAATAAAACCCAGGTTTTAGGTTGTGCCCAGAAAAGTAATAAAGGGGAATATTCCAGTGGGTTCTCTAGTTCTGGTGTTTGGGTGTTCTAGACGATTTTCTAACAAAAAATTTTGACATTTAACAAGTATGTGAAAAATTTGAAAAAAAAGTTAAGGTACCTGTAATTTCCTTGAAGTACAATACAGGATGCAGCACCCTCCTCTCTGTCTCTGTCACAAAGTAGGTGGGTTTATATGATCATGCCCCTAGGAACGGCTCTAGCAAAGTTTTTTTGGCAGTGCCTTATCTTGTAAAGGTAACAGCATACAGTATAACATATGATCTATGACTACAAGTCCTGAAATGTACTCCACGAGAAGGAATTTACAGGTAAGCCAAAATTCCCTTTTTCCTAACTTTAACCAAGTCGTCTGGTGATGGATGACTAGCGACCATCCAAACCTGAGCAACGGCCCTGTCTTTTATATGCATGACATTGGTTGGCACAATACAATGTATCCTGAAATCTACTGTTTGCAAATTTTCATTTGCTATTAACCTAATGGTTAAATATATTTTCCATCGTAGCTCCTGAAAAATGAAATTCGACGTCTGGAAAGGAATCAGGAAAGAGAAAAATCTGTGGCTAATTTAGAATATCTGAAAAATGTCTTGCTGCAATTCATTTTCCTCAAAGCAGGCAGCGAAAGACAACGTCTCCTTCCTGTCATAGACACCATGCTTCAACTTAGCCCAGACGAGAAAGGAAAGCTCTATGCCATAGCTCAAGGTAGGATAGATAAGGTTGAATACAAGCCTTTCTTTTGTCAATTGTCTTTTGTTTTGTTTTTCTAGAGCACCTAGTAAAATTGTTTCTCGTTTGGTCTCATAGGTGAGGAGGAGTCTGCGTCTCAGCCAGCTGGATGGGCCTCCTATCTCCACAGCTGGTCAGGACTCCGGTAGCTTCCAGGGCAGAGAGACTTGTACAAAAACATTCCAAATTTGCACTAAAACATTGTAAGGATTTTACAGTATATGGTTTTATGAATAATTATTGTTAAAACTGGAAACTCCCAGGTGTCTTTCAAAAATTAGGAATCTTAGAGTGCCTATTTAAAAGTGAATATTAAATTATAAGTACCTCTGTACAAAGTTATTCTACTATGATTACATACTGTGATGCCTTTCTGTTTGGTTGGTTATAGCTTTTTCATCAATTAGTGAATTGCTTTTAAGAAAAGATTTATAAATTGCACACTGCTGCAACATGTATGAAGGTTTTTTGTTTTTGAAATGTCTTAATACATATGGTATTACAAACCAAAGAATGTATGCTAGATATTAGCAACCTTCTTTAGACAGCCGTCAGCTTATTTAAATTAAGTTGATTTTATTATAATAAAGCCTCCATCTTTTGGATATTTCAGCTTGATATGTATATGAAAATATTCAATTTTGAACAGTTATAAAAGTCGCACAGGAAAAATAACCGTCATGTTTTTCTTAAGCTTCTTAAAGCCCAACAAAGATTTATTTATTTTTTTGCCTCATATAATTCAGAGGGAATCTATCTATTATTGCTTGTTTTTTTCCCCAGTTTAAATAAAGATAAGAACAAGGATAACTACAGAACCCTGTGATCCAACACAATGTATAAAAATACTGTTACTAGCCAAATGTTTCCAAACTGCTCTCTCATCCCCAATGCCATTTCCCCCATATTTCTAGCTGAGTTGGATGCACACTATAAATTCCAGAAATTCACATGACTGGAACTACATATCCCATCGTTCTTGGAGCCATTGACACATGCATGCGTGCCCACAGCTGTTAATCCTTCTCTGTAGGAAGGGCTAGGGAGTTAGCTAACTGGGGAAATGAGGGCTTCCATGCTACCTGTGCCTTCCCTCCAAAGGAATCACCTTAAGAATGGAAACTGAGTGTATGGATAATTTTTATTGTGTTTTCATAGTAATGACAGATGGGAAAACAGAATTCAAATATCAAACCAAGTAGCTGTGCACCTGTGCTGGTGTCTGGTATTTTTATACAGAGGGTTTGATATCACTTTGTTTTGTAAGGACCCTTTACAAATAATCTATTACATAAGTTATGCCTACACAGTAAGGTAAAGAATGTGTAGGTGGTTAGTGTCAATGACCTAGAAATACTGATTAAAAAAAAAGCACATTTTGTACATTTCTGCTATACATGCACATTTCTCCAAGCTTTATGCCCTGTAAACTTTCTGCAAGTACAGAAAACAATGGCTGATGTGCTAGAATCATAGTGCCCTTCTAACTTCCTCTTTTTACTTGACAATTAAAAAAATTGGCCAACATGACCGTTTTCAGTGCAAATATCAATATTTAAGCTACAAACCTGTAGCTAGTGCTATTCACAATGTTCTTAAAATGGTTGTAAACCTCAGGCATTAAATATGAACAAAGCATCTCCCTCTATAGTGTGTATGTGTCTCAATTAGAAGCACTAAGTGTCATTCCTGTCTGCTGCTTTGTTCCTCTGTTATCAGCATAATTCACTTCTGACATTTTTTTTATGGCAGCTGTCGTCCGTAACTGACCTTTTATGGACAGCTTGCAAATTGGCCGATATTTATAAACTGTTCATAAATTTACAGATGGTTGGCAGCCCTGGTCATTTCTGACACATTACAAAGGTCAAAACCCTCTCCTCTTCCCACCCACCACCCTCTCTTCCTACCCACCACCTCCTCTTCATCTCCATAACCCCTCCTTTTTCCATTTGCACAGAGCACATGAAGTTATTGGCTCACAAAGATTTCTGACAAAATCAACAGGTGTTTTTTTTTTTTTTTTTAGTGCACTTACCAAGCAGATATTACAGAAAATGCCAATGGTATATTTAGTAGACTAAGAAAAAGTAAGAGGGAAAAGTGCATTGTTAGGCTTTTTCTTTTCTTTCTTTTATTGTGTGTTAATCACTCCAACCAGTTTGTCGGATGTATAGATTGCATTAAGGATGAACGCCAGGCATTTAGCTAATTATACAGCTGAAATACATATATAGACAGCATTTTACCCTGAATTAGTAGTTCTCTGTAGTCAATCGATTTTTTCAGTTGCTTCTGCCATCCAGCAGAGCCAGGACAGGGACCTCCCAGTTTGTTACAACAGGACCCAGAACAACACCTTCTATTAGCTGATTGGACATTAAACAAGAAGCAGCATAGTGATGGGGTTATCCCTCTGTGCACTCCCTATCGGTACAATCCTGAATCCTTTCGTCTTCCAGGAACAGTTCCGCTGTGCCAGAAGATTACAGAACACTGATATCAAGACAGCTTTAGGTACCTACCTGCACCTGATGAATTTAAAAACATGTTATGTTTTTATAACAAATATACAAACTGCACAAATTTGGTGTTTTTATCTGTATAGAGTTCAGCTTTAATTTTGCGTGTGTGTGTGTGTGTGTGTGTGTGTGTGTGTGTGTGTGTATAACATATGTTTCCTGTTTGTACAAAGTGGTTTAAGGATCTTTTTATTGACTTGTACGGTCTGTTTACCTTACTGGTTAGTGTAATAAACACAATAAAGCACTTTGGCCCTTTTGGCATGTAGGCTTATGGAGCTTGGTTATGTATGTTTGTGTGCTTGTCACTGTTAATGGAAATGTTAATTGGAAAGGAATTGACAGCACAAAAAATATTGTTTACTTATGTGTTTGGGGACTGTTCAGTATTCTGCATGTAATTTCTCCTGTCTATGCCACAGCATAGACCAGTATTCTATACCTCCCTTTCCTAGAAAATGTGAAGATTGGTGTAAAGCTGGACATACATTGTTCCTTTTTTTTTTTTTCCTTCAGTCAGACTGAAAGGTTCAACAAATAAAATCTCATTTTTTTATTCACTACATAAACTTTTTTTTTTTAGTATGGGTACCTTTTATATATAGTGTGTGTGTATAATTATATATATATATATATATATATATATATATATATATATATATATATATATATATATATATATATATATATATATATAAATTAGTGTGTGTGTGTGTGTATATATATATGTATGTATATATATTAGTGTGTGTGTGTGTGTGTGTGTGTGTACGGGTTACTGAGGGACGCACGTAGGCTCATAAATTGTCCCTTATAAATATACATAGACAGACCAGCACTCATTTACTAGTATCAGTCTTTCTCAATTTAGCAACTCAAAATAGTACTGCGAGCTATCGCATCCGATACCCAAAAATTCAACATTGCTGTAGCCAAACAAAATGTTTTAGATTTTTACAGGGGAACAAAAATTTGAGTTGGCTTAGATCTTAGATTTCTTACTATTGGCAGTAAGGGGGGGAAATTTTGAGTTGGCTTAATTTTTTTGCTCATTATTGTACGTAAGAGGAATTGTTTGCGACAGGCTTTATAAACTACATTGATACCCTGTCTGAAATTTCTAGAGACAAGTATATTGATGGTTATATCACAAATAGTGTCTTAATCATAAACAGGTTTATTACATAATTTGCTTATAGGCACTGTTTTTTTTTCTAGATCTGTCTTGTGTTAAGTAGGCAGCAAATACTTTCCATTTTAATTTCCATAATTGCTATCTGTAATAATTTAAGCTGGATATTAAAGAATCTATACCAGGGTCTGGTGTCACTGCAGAAATGGCAATTTGTTTATTTTATTTTTTAACAATAATCATTTCAATAACTGTCTTTCTAATTTGCATATGAAGGAAATTACATTTTAGACAAGTACTTTGCAAAGCTGCTTATCTGCTTGGAGAAAATTGGGTAGCCTATATAACTGCACCTCAGAAAATATGCAGCCACGATGAGTAAGAATGCTGTAATCTGCTGAATCTTGCATGAGCCTGTACAATATGTTAAAGTTGTAAAAGTGCTGGCTGTGAGCAGGCATCATTCCCATTATCAAAATTCATTATTGCTATTACATTTTATTAGCCAGAATAGTCTCTTCTGTGCTTGTCTCCTATTTCATTTCACTTTGCTACAGGGGACTGACATTCC